>NW_015165978.1:11542-65440 GCF_001447785.1 Gekko japonicus
CACCCCTATGGAAGCTGCGTGAGTGATTTTGGACCAGCCACAGATTTTCTGCCTAACCTACCTTACAGGGTTGCTGTACAGATCACAATGCTGAAGAGAATGAAGTAAGCTGCTTTGCTCCCCGCTAATGAGAAAGACAGAATTTTGCCTAGGAAGAGGCTGCTGAGAGGAGGAGATATTTTGTTTATTTAACCATCTTTGATAACTGACACCACCCAAACTCCCCCCCCAAAAAAAAGATGCCTGCCTAAAATGGAAAGGTGGGGGAATAGTGGGATTTGGCAATGCAATTTTTAAAATAAAACATCAAAAAAAGCACAAGGATCACAGCAGAAACTAAAAAATATAAACTAAAAATATAAAATGCTCTGAGCCTAGGGACATAAAATGGCTGGACATTGCAAGCTTCTCCCCTCCCCCCCAGGGCTACTCAGAGTGGCAGTGGCTCTCCAGTGTAATGTCCCCCTTTGGCTGTGGGTTCCCTCCCTCAGGCAACCATTCTCAGGTCCATTCAGCAGAGACAACCTGGCTCAAAACATCAACCCTGTATTTGCAAGGATACAACTCCTACAAGCAACAGCTGCAACTATACAAACACTGGAAAGTGAAACTTCTTGAGCTCCACTCCACTGAAATACATTGCAGCACAGACAAAATTGCAAAGAAAATACAAAATGGATTTCCCATTAAGGTCTCTGGGCCCAGATAGACTACTCTGGGATTGGAATGACTGCCACCAGAGTGAAATGACAGTCCCTGGGAGTAGCAGAAGCATTCTGGGATTGAAATGAGGGCCCCCAGAGTGGAATTCCATTCCCAGAATTCTGCTGCTACTACCAGGGGCTGTCATTCCACTCTGTGCCCTGTCATTCCAGTCCCAGAACACAGATTCTATTGCTAGGGACTGTCATTCTACCCTGGGGACTGTCATTCCAGTCCCAAAACACTACTTCTATTGCTGGAAACAGTCCCAAAGTAGTCTATCTGGATGCAGAGACCTTAATGGAAAAATCCATTCCATATTTTGTTTGTAACTTTGCAAGCCCATAAGAGCTTCCTGCCATAGCAGGCAAAGACAAGACAGAGGGAGCTGGGAACTTCCACATTCTCAAGCTTCAAAGGGGGAGGACAGGAGGGGGAGGAGGGGAGAAGAAAAGAGCTGCAGGCCTGATTAAAGCCATGGGTAGGCTGCTTCCAGTCCGTGGGCCTTAATTTTGACACCCCTGTGCTAGAGCGATTTGTGGCAGAAGACAAGCAAGTTCTTCAAAGAGTCATGCTGCAGCAAAGGGATATGCACCTCACTCTAGGGAGCTGCCACAAGCAGAATATTCTGGGCATCTTCCTCCTTCCAAACGGGAACATCACAAAGCTGTTTCTGAAGGATGGTTTTGCTTACTGTGCTTACTCCTGTCTATACTCACGGAGCTGAGAAGCTGTGAGCTGCAGAAAGATAATGTCAAGAATGCTACCTGAAGGTCTAGTGAGTCTATGTGGCACTTTCTTGAGTGAACATCTCTGCATGGATTTTGAGTTCTCTTTGGACAGACTGGCCATTTAATTTAGAGAGAAATTACCTGGTAGGACATTGTCCTAGAGGAGAAAGCAGAGTTAAGCCCAAGCAACTCTACCAGCATCTCAGGGGCCATTTGATTCAGATCCTTGTGTGGCAATGATGATCAGTGGCAGCTCACCAACCGCCTTCTTATGCACTGCCACCAGTTTGCGGGGGGGGGACGGACAGCAGGTGATTCAATGCCAATTGCTATTGCTGCTGATCTGAGTGGCTCTGAAATGTTGGGTTGTAGCAAAGAAAGGTCCCCTCAGCTTGGATTGTGGGCCATGGCCAGATAGGAAGAGAGTGTGTGGAGGAAAACACACAACAACACTTTGTGGAAGAAAATGGCCATAGCTTTATTGATTGCAGAGAAAAGAGCATTGGTGAATCATGGGGACAGATCCAAGTATTGGATGACCCACCTGCCACCCAATGAAGTCCATCCCTCCCATCCCACCTGCTTGGGGGGTAACTGTGGAGGGGCAAAATTGTGGGGACCACATGGGCTGGTGGTTCCCCTTGCCACTTGGTGATCCTCAGACAGCCCCCTAGCTGGGCCTATCACATCCTGGCTCATCTCCCAAGACCCCTTAAGGGAGGCACCAAATGGGGGAGTAGGCATGCAGGCATGCAGGCCTGCCTCCCCCAAAAGGATCCATCGCAATGCCCAAACTACCACAAGAGCATGGGGTCCCCCTTAGCTCCCACCAAAACTCCCACCAAAGCCTGCAACCAACAAAGCAAGCCAAGTGTCCATTCCCAAATCAGAAAGGTTAATCCCATCGGGCCTGTATAGAACAATCTGCCAAAAATAAATGTCTGTATGCCTATCATAGCCAAAAGGATGCTCAGCTGTGGATATGTCTGATGCTGCAAAGAACAATACTGCATAGGAACCTGGAATGTAAGATCTATGAATCAAGGTAAGCTGGATGTGGTCAAAAATGAGATGGCAAGACTGAACATCGACATCTTGGGAATCAGCGAACTAAAGTGGACAAGAAAGGGCAACTTTAACTCAGAAGACCATGGTATCTACCACTGTGGCCAAGAATACCATAGAAAAAATGGTGTGGCCTTTATAATCAATAAGAGAGTGAGAAAGGCAGATACTGAAGCTGAAGCTCATATACTTTGGCCACCAAATGAGAAGGGAGCACTCACTGGAGAAGACCCTGATTCTGGGAAAGATTGAAGGTAAAAGAAGAAGGGGATGGCAAAGGATGTGGTTAGACTGTGTTATCTATGCAATGAACATGAAACTGGGCAAACCCCAGAGGATGATGGAGGACAGGAGGGCCTGGCAGGATGTGGTCCATGGGGTTGCAAAGAGTCGGACTCGACTGTGCATCTGAACAACAACAACAACATCAATCCCAAACTTCTTGTAAGCTCAGGGCAGCCCACAGTCACCCAGTAAGCTCAGTGAGAGAAGGGGTATTTGAACTTGTATCTTCTAGGCCCTAACCTAACACTAACCATAGTAATTCTCATGTTCACATACTCTTAGTTCTTGCCTCGGGCTTGTGAAAAAAGGAGTCTAGATTGTGATAGGTTGACCTACATTGGTCTGGTATAATGGCTAGATGTACTGCTTGGTAACAGGGACCTTGTAAGGATGTTGAATAGCTGTATATCTTCAATCGAAATATTTTCTATAGACACTGCCATTTTAGTACTTGGCTTCATCTCTGGATGCATAAGTCCTGACTCTGTGTCAATGGATCCCACCTTTGATCTGTAGGTCTTGCTTGTTGGCTGGGCCCCTTAGTCCCACTAGGTCCACCATTAAAACCTTAGTTATCATTGTTAAAGATTAATCCTTATGTTGTATGAAAGAAACAGGTCTGTTCTTTTTTGAATTTTCAGTAAAGCCTAAAGCTCCATTGCATGGAGATAGAAACAGCATGTCAATATCCCAGATTAGAGCAGTGCATGATTTGGGGTGGGGGTGGTCAGCATAGAGTTGTCTCACCTGTCAATTTGGTGTGGGAGATCAATGGAATATTTCCCCAGTATAACATCTCATACCATATTACACAAAGCCTTATTAGGCAGGGTCTTTGAATTGGCACCCCACTTCTAATTAGTACAGAAAGAGAACTCCATGCCCTGGGAACTGCCAGAAATGTGGGTCAGAAAGAAGCATGAGTTTGTCATATTTTGCAAACCCTGGTGCCTGCTCGGGGAATAAACATGATCCACCTAGGGTTGCCAGATGCCTTTTACCGGTAGGGTTTTGCCTGCCAGCGTTGCAGCCCACTGTCACTCAGCTGGGGGGCTGGAGGAAAATGAACAGCAAAATGGGGAACAATCACTGTTGCCTGGCATGATGGAAGTGATATCATTGTGTCAGGTGATGCTCTACCCCAATCTCTATAGTTAAACCATAGAGTTTGACACACATTCTAGAGTGTTATTCCCATTGCAAAGATGTCACTTCCATGTTGCACCAGAACTGGCACTGTTGTAACAGACAATGCTGATCTCCCCTGTACCCTAAGTCCCTGCCTCCCCATCTCTTGCCAGTTGCCAGAGTGTGTCTGACAACCCTAGATCCACCTCTCAGGTGAAGAGATGTCTGTAGATCATGTGTTTTGTTAACTAGAACAGTGTTTTTCTTTATTTTTCCATATACAGTGTAGTTCACCGTTGATTTCCACCAGTAGTTTATTTGCATGTGCATAGAAAAAAAACCTTTTTCTATAATTTGGTATTTTGACTGGAAAATACTTTTAGTGTTATCTTCCCCACCAGCTAGCCACTATTTAAGGAAACCAGCTTGGTGTAGTGGTTAAGCGTGTGGACTCTAATCTGGGAGAACCGGGTTTGATTCCCCACTCCTCCACTTGCAGCTGCTGGATGACCTTGGGCAAGCTATAGTTCTGACAAGAGCTGTCCTTGAAATAGCAGTTTCTGTCAGAGCTCTCTCAGCCCCACCTACCTCACAGGGTGTCTGTTGTGGGGAGGGGAAGGGAAAGGAGTTTGTAAGCCGCTCTGAGACTCTGAGTGAAGGGCGGTGTATAAATCCAAATCTCCTCCTCCTCCTACAGACTAAAAGAAGGGATTGCACAGACACATACATACATACAGGTAAGGTACGGACTACACAATACATTTTGTTAGAATTCAGGTCCCTGCAGATGCCAGTTTAGCTCAGGACCATGGCATGGAAGAAGAGGGGCTCCTACCTCCCCTCATGTCATTTTCCTGAACCAAAGAGGCTGAGGGGAGTTGTCTGCCCCATTTTTGAGCTGCACCTACCCAGACCTGACTTAGGGTTGTCAGCTCTGGGTTGGTAAATACCTGGAGATTTGGTGGGTGGAGCCTGAGGAGGTGGGATTCAGGGAGGGGAGGGACTCCAATAAGGTATAATGTCAGGTAGTCTACTGATGTGTAGTGGGTTAGCCACATGGAAGAACCGCTGAGGCACGCATAGTTCACAGCACACTTTATTAGTACACAACACGCACACCTACCAATGGCCAAGCAGCCGCTTATATACATTCTGGGGAACCCCTGCGGAATCCCATTAGCCCATTCAAACCTCCCGCCAATGTCCCATTGGTTCCCTAGAGGCAGGGTGCAGGAGCCTAGTCCTCATTGTTCTCTGGACTCAAGCTTTGCTGAATCGCGGGCACCCAGTGGCGGTCTGAGGACATAACATCTACCTTCCAAAGGGGCCATTTTCTCCAGGTGAACAGATATCTGTCACCTGGAGATCAGTTGTAATGGCAGGAGATCTCCAGCTACCACCTGGAGGCTGGCAAGCCTAACCTGACTTGTTACAAAACATAATGTGTAGTTCCAGTCCTTATAGGCTAACCTGCCTGTCTTAATAACCAGTTTTAGCAGGTGGTGGCAAGTGATCTACCAAGAGGGCTGAAGCATGTACAGAATGCACAGATGGGGTCAAAGAAACACAGGGATCTACAGAGTACAGAGCTCTGTTGCAATCATTACGATAGCAACTGTTATGATTATGTCCTCCATGAAGTTATTTGGGTCCTTTTGCAATGTGACATTGAACATGAAGAGGGGGCAGAATCAGCCATGAAAGAGCCAATATACTATCACAGGAAAGTATTACTAAAAGCTCAGGCTCCCTTATATTTCCCCCAGAGCTTCTATTGAGTATCATTGAATCTATATATGAAAAAGTCACTGGTCTGTGCATGAAATTGCTTTGTTATATAATGCATGCACATTTTTTAAGTGCCATGAAAATTCTGTGGTACAGTTGAAATATATTTCTCTTTTACAAATAAGGGAGTGAACTGGAATTTGTCCTCTATCATTGTGAGGATAAATAATACTGCCTTCTTTGTTGGAAAGCAGCTAAACATCTTTTACTTTTCTCAAGCTCAATCCTAGTGATTTCCCAACAGCCCTCTTATCCTCATGTTAATATGAAAGCAGCCTCTGGTTAAGGGCTCAGCTACATATCATGCTGGGAGTCTGGTGGACAGAGCTTCAAGAATTTTTTTTAATTGCATGCACAGGGGCCCAGTTTAGATTGGGACCCTGATGGCACAACGGAGGAGAGGTCCCAATGCAAAAGAGCTCTAGGAAGAGCTCTGAACTGTGCTGACCTCATACAATTTCCAAGCAAATTATTATTCCAAAATTAAAGCTGTCCTGCAAGATAAAACATCCAAAATCTTTCCCACAGTCTTCCACTCCATAATTGTACCTAGAAATCCACCCACCAAACTACAATCTAATCTGACAAAATCAACAAGTAAGATGCAGTTTTAAAAATAGATAAATTTTACTTTAACAATTTTGAATGAAACAATAGATGAAGTGCATGTGTAAGAAGGGTCTAAATATTGTGTGTCACAGGGTTGTGAGGGTAAAATGGAAACAGCGTGAAGTATGTACAGTGCTCTAAGTTCCTTAGAAGAACATCAGGATTAAAATGCAGTAAGTAGATACAATGAGATTTATTTTTTCAGAAATAAAACAAGATATTCTTTCATGATTCATGAGACTGTATGTATAGGACAGAATTCTCTTTGTGTGTGCACAAGCTCATGTGCACATATGTGTGTTGTGGGCATGTAACACATTTTTCTGGAACAAAATAAATTATGTTTGGGCTCTGGGTGCTAATGTAGATTTTCAGAACTTCCTGTTGCTGATGAAACAGACATGATATATCAAACACTCATAGGTTTTGCTTCCTGAGTAGCATGAATTGTGCTAAATTTTGACAATTATTTTTAAAGACATAAAAACATATAGATTTCTTACAAGTATAGAGCAAAAGCTCAAAAAATTTATGTTCACACATTTATTGCCCAGTTCCTATATATAGTCCTGGAGGAAACTGTCATGCAAACATTCAAATTTCAATTATTTATGAGGACTTCAAGAAGAAATAGAGGCAAAGTGTGGAAAAAATGATTAAGAAAGAACTGTTTTACTTCCTTCTGCTGAATATGAAATGATGGCACTCAAATGATTCTCAAAGATCACACAGAATGATGCATACTAGCTACATCCTGAAAATGAGAATGTGTTCAGGGAAATCAGCATTTTAACCAAAATGTGATCATATCTGCACTATGTACCTCAGTAGAAAACTGTCCTTTCCTATGAGTTGGACAATAAATCTTGTAACAGTGTTCTTCAGACACCAGGGAGAGAGAAATGTGAGCCCGCATTCTCTCAAAAAACAAATGCCCAATGTTAAAAGTAATTTACTAAAATGAAGCTCCAAAGAGAACTCCAAGGCAGACTGGGACATTAAAGCAGCCCTCCCAGGCTGGGAGAGACACAAAGGAGGCTGGGGCTGCAGCTGGCCACATGGTGAGGCGTCAGGTAGACAGGCTGCCCGGCAGCAATCCTAACAGTCAGTCATCCACATCAGGAGGTGGGCCAGTTCTCAAAGTGTGGGAGCAAGGGGCGGGCTCCTGATGCAGTGGATGAGACCTCTGAGGGGATTAAATCCGCTGCTGCCAGGAGTCTCCTCAGTTCATTTCTATCTGTTCTTCTTCCTGTTGTCTTGGCTGAGCTCAGTAGCACGGCAACCATGTGTTTGGGTTCAGCTCTGCTTGGGTCTCATCAGCAGCTCAGTGTCCAAGTGTGGGTCGCTTCGAAGTCTCTTTACTAGGGACAGGGCTGCTTGCACTGGACTTCACAGCAGAGCTCTACTGACCAAGGCTTTTTGTGATGGGGCACTTGGAGATTTTTTTTGGGGGGGGGTTGCAGCTTCCAGGTATTGCACCTCATGATCGTGTCCATCAAGGCAGAGATTTCCCAGGGTTCCACTGGTCAGTGAGTGAGTACCCGAGGTGGTTGTTTTCTATCAGTGGCAGCCTGCATGCTTCTTCTCCTCAGCTGGCTAGGACTGGGGCACTTTTGTCCACATCAGTTATGGTGCTGTATAGATTCTAGCTATACAGAAGGTTCGGTCTTTCAATATCCAGCTGGTGTAGAGAAGATGATAATTAATCATTTCAGCAACTGTAACAGTTCTAATGTAGTATATGTCTGTGTCTGTTTGTGTAAATTAATCTACATAGGAATCAGTACAAGTCCTATAAGAGTTCATATTCAGGAGCATTTATCTCGCATTAGTAACCAAGTGGACTCTTCTCCAATGGTTTCCCATTTCAAGTCTGTTGCAAACCAGAAGATTTCAAGTTTATGGTGGTGTTTCATTATAGATCACAACCATATAACCAAGTTGATGTGTCTCGAGTTTTATTACAAAAGGAAGCTGAATTTATTTTCAAGTTACATGCATTAATTCCATCAGGACTGAATCAGGAATTAAATTTCACTTCTTTTCTATAAACAGTTAGGATACCTTTAAGATAGTATATACCTCCTGAAATCAAAACACCTGTTGCAGCTCTTAGATTCTCCACAGAGAGATGTTTGCCACACTAGGGAAGTCTTGCCATTTGAAATGCATTGTAGACCTAGTCACATCATAATTTAATATTGGCAATTCCCAGTCACCAGGTCAGTAACTCTTAATATGTTTTTCACACTTCTGATTTTCTTCTAAAGTACAACAATATCAGAATATTACAAAATGTGTTTTGTGCTTGTCTGTTTCTTTTTAGAAATTAAAACAATAGTGTGTCACCAACAGAATATATGAAATAGTTCTAAAAATCTTGAACCATTGATGAGTTCTTAAAATGTAAAATGTTCTCTATTGTAATGGGAAATGTCTTTAAGTTTTTGTGTCATTTATTAAGCATGTTATTTTACTGCAGCCTTCAGTGCTTCAAGATTGTGATATATCTACAACAGACAAACCTGATGAAGAATATGCAAACGGAATGATTACTAGAACGCCGTTGTTTGTCTTAAGTTGTTTTTCTTTGTTTTTCTCTTTGTAACAAGTATATTATTTACAATATAGAGTTTTCCCTCGGATGGCCGTGGCCCCGCCCCCAGCGTGCCCGGCGTGGTCGCGTCACTTCCAGGTGACGTGCACGTCGGGTGCTTTGGGGGTGGGGTTCTCCCCAGGGCCTGATCCGCTGCAGCCGGGGAACGGGCCTCTGGGGCGGGGGTTTCCCCGCCCCCCAGGGGGACTTGGCAAGCCTTGCCTAGTTACCTTTTGACTTCCTACTTTAGCATTCCAGTCCCAATGATGATAAGGACATGTTGTTGTTGGTGGTGGTGGTGTTTGGAGGTGTTGTAGGTCTTTATGGAACCGGTCCATTTCAGCCTCTTTTGGATCAGTGGTTGGGGCATAGACATGGATTACTGTGATGTTGAATGGTTTGGCTTAGATTCAGACCAAGATCATTCTTTCATTTTTGAGATTGTATCCTATTACTGCCTTTCTCACTCTCTTATTGATTATAAAGGTCACACCATTTTTTCTATGGTATTCTTGGCCACAGTGGTAGATACCATGGTCTTCTGAGTTAAATTCGCCCTTTCTTGTCTACTTTAGTTCACTGATTCCCAAGATGTTGATGTTCAGTCTTGCCATCTCATTTTTGACCACATCCAACTTACTTTGATTCATAGATCTTACATAGATAGGTAAAATCATAAATAATATAAATATAAAAATATCACAAAGTGCTAGTGCTAGATGGTTCATATACGATGGCGGGCATAGGCAGCATCCAAAAAAACCAATCAGCTACTCTCGTAGTCTGGGAGATGCAGGCTGTTAAATGATGTTAATATTGATGTTAGCATTGGGGCCAGGTAGGGGCGGATTAAGACTCACTGGTGCCCTAAGCACTGAAGAAGATGATGAAGAAGAAGAGATTGGATTTCTACCCTGCCCTTCACTTGGAGTCTCAGAGCGGCTTACAAACTCCTTTCCCTTCCCCTCCCCACAACAGACACCCTGTGAGGTGGGTGGGGCTGAGAGAGCTCTGACAGAAACTGCTCTTTTTCAAGGACAGCTGTGGCAGAGCTTGTGACTGACCCAAGGTCACATCAGCAGGAGCAAGGGGAGGAGTGGGGAATCAAACCCGGTTCTCCCAGATTAGAGTCCGCACACTTAACCACTACACCAAACTGGCTCTCCAACACTGACCAGTCTTGGTGCCCCCCTCCTTTCCACACTGACCCAGTCCATTTTAGTTGTTGACCTGTCTGACCAGATATACAATGCGGATTGCAGCAATACAAAAATTTATTCACATGATAACACAATATACTGTACAAACTAAGCTTTTCACCCTTTTCCCAACTTTGTGGTACCCCCTTTGGCCCTGGTGCCCTAAGCATGTGCTTAGTCTGCTTAATGGTTAATCTGCCCCTGGGGCCAGGGCCTCAGTTTGTATGATGCAGCTCCCTAGTGAAAGATGTGGTGGAAGAGCTCCTTCTTATGGGCCCTGCAGAATTGCAAAGGTCCTGCAGGGCCCTGATGTCTTTTGAGAGTTTTTTCCACCAGTGTGGAGCCACCACTGAAAAGGCCCTGGCCCTCATCACAGCCAGCCTGGCTTATCTTGGCCTGGTAGAGCCAAACAATTTTGGGACCCCAATCTTAGTGCTCTTCGAGCAACATGTGGGGAAAGGAAGTCCCTTAGGTATGTAGGTCCTTGACCATATAGGGCTTTAAATTCAGCTCCTTGAACTGAATTTGGTGTGCTATAGGCAGCCAGTGCAGTGCTTTTATTGCACGCTGGATGTGCTCCCACATAGGGAGGGCCCAACAACAGCCTGGCCACCACATTCTGCAGCTGTTCCAGCTTCCGGATTTGGGACAAGGGCAGCCCCATGTAGAGAGCCTTACAGTAATCCAGTCTCAACGTGACCATTGCATGGATCACTGTTGCCAGATCATTGCGTTTGATGAAGGGAATCAACTGCTTAATCAGTTGAAGATGATAAAAGGCTGACTTTGTAGTGGCTGCTACCTGGGCCTCCATCATTAAGGAGGTGTCCAGGAGCACTCCCAAACTGGTACTGGCACCAACAGCACCCCATCGAAGGTTGGGAGTGGGATCCCTACCCCCAGGCTTCTCCAACACAGGCACAGCCTCATCGAACTACACAAGCCCCCTCGCCACATCAAGGCAGTGATCCATGAGAGAGGGATTAATAGTTTGGGATTAAAATGCATTAAATAGATAAACCTAACCCACCCATTAAGCCACATATATAACATCAATATATGTAGTACGTTTCACTTTTTCTGCCTTTCATTTTCACTCTGCAATTCCCTAAGCATCAAGTGGAGTAATTGCTTCACTGATAGTCTGGCTGGAAGGCAAGGAAATGGAGGCAGCCACCCCTGCCAATAGCAGTAAAGAATATTCACTGGCTTATTCCAAGTTCCTGACAGGCATTGTTCCCAACTTTCATTTTCAGAATCCCACTTTTGAGGTCCAAAGCCTACAAAATGATGGGAGGATCCCTTTTGCAGAATGACTACTATATTTTGGAAAGGAATCTTTTTTATTATTTGTAAGACATAACAATGTACAGCTGTATTGTCTAGAATATTTTTCACCCACTCTTCCTCTAAGGATCTTAGCATAGTTTATGCTTATTCCCCATGGCTTTTGCAGAGCTGATTCAGATAAGGACACGTTCCTGAGAAATTCTAGGTATGTGGTATTTCCTATACCAGATCATTACTCTCCTGGCCAACAATGCTTTTTGGTCTGTTGTCGGTAAAGCCCACAAATGTGTACTATTAGAAAATCTTGCCTCCATTGTATCCTTTACTGAAACATACCTATTCATATTTGTAACACCAACTTACAAAAGCATGACAATGCCATCCATTAATTCAAACTATATAATTATCAAGGGGCAATTACATCTTACCAAATGTAAGCAGGAGCTTCATCCAAGAAGAAGCTGATAATCAATTCAGACTTCCATATCTACAAGCTTTCAAAATAATCTCTAAAAAATAGCTGTCCGAAATAATAATGATTCACATTCCTGAGTAAACATACTTGAAAATGCTATACAAAATTATCCATACTCATATGTCCTCCAAAATTAAATAAGGACTATATTAGTACATTCTTGCTACTTTTATTCATAATAAAATTATCGAAGAAGACTACAAAAATTATGATTCCATGTTTCTCATACATATATTTGTTGCTATCCACAACTAGTACTTTTGAACTCAATCATTTATTCTCTCAGGTAGACATTGTCTCCTTCTCAGATACTTTTTGAACCTTAGCCTAGTTACATCCCTTGATATGAATTAGACTATTATAGACCATATTGTTCTGTGGCTTCTTTGTCCCTTTTCACAGCTGCTATATTCTGGGCTTCTGGATTCCCTTTTTGGTGTGTCCCCATGTTTAGCTGAAAGACCAGCCCAGCCCTTATTTTGGCCTGAAAAAGCATCTTATGATGAGCAACTGCTCCCCTTTACTTGGGTCATATCCATGACATATTGTTTTCCCATCCTTCATATTATGCTCACAGTAATTCTGTACAGTTGCTTAGGCTTCAGGGCAAAGTGGAAAACTGGACTCAGGTATCCTAGATACTAGTCTAACACTCCAAGCCTTACAACATAAGGTCTCTCTGTATTACATTCTGAGGTCATATTTAGATATATTTAGAAAAGACTGTATGAATATTTTCACAACTGGGGGGGGGGGCTCCATTGTGACAGCTTTGCCTATCTGAACAAAGCCTTCCGAAGGTGCCACCCCACATATGGATAGCTGCCCATAAACATGCATTCTCCATAGTGGCCCCACCCTGTGGAATGACCTGCCTGAGGAGATCAGGAAGGCTCCCACACAAGCAGTGTAAACCAGAATTATTCAGGAGGGCATTTTTATAAACATAGTAGGACTGTAGCATAATGGAATAGTTCAGGAAGGTGCTTCTATAAAGAAACAAAACTGTAGTCTATGCCACTTTGTATGGTATGTATTATCTGTTTATTGCATGCATTATTCTGCTGTTACTGCATTGTTTTCTACTTTTGTAATTCCATTTTCCTTATTGTTTGACATATCATGTCTGATACTTTCCCTCATTATTTCTGTTTTTTGTAATCCTAGTCCTATTGTATTGTTTATTAGATGTCTAATGTGATTTGATTGCATTGTTTTACATCATGTAATCCCCCTTGAATATCAGTGAGAAAGGTAGGCTGTAAGTAGTCAATTAACAAATTGATACAGGATATGCGGGGAGAGGGGGAGCTCAGTGACCATTTAGACTCCTGGAAATTGCAGATCTGAAACATGACCTGCATTCTAAAACTGTTAAATGAATTAATACATGAGGGACACCACAGCAGAGGGGAAAACAGCCTCCTCCACAAAGAAAGGAAACTAGCAACCAGTCACAAGCCTTAAAAACCAATCAGGCCAATCCAAAGAGCAGTCATTTGGCAACAGTAATGCTGACATAGCCGCACAGTAGTTTTTCCTCTATGACTCACTGCCTTGGTTTGTCTGAGAAAGAAGTAGACTCATCTATGAAAGGCTATACCAACAGAGTACACCAGTGGGAGATTTTAAACTGTAATCAAAGGTCTGCTGCTCAGTCAACATTTAATAAGGATTTTTTAAAAGTGTTCTCAATGGGATCCTAAACAATATGTGTGTAACAATTGAAATTACGGCACCAAGATGGATTATTTCATCCATATGCGAAACAAGGAAGCCAGCATGCCTAAAAGAATTTTATGCTTTGCAAATCATTCTAAGCAGGGGTCATTTCATAGAAAAAGAGGTGCAGGAGCTCATTAGCATAACTCATTACCATAACTTATTTGCATATGCCACACACCCTGACATCACGGGAAGTGTGTCAGAAGGCAACACCCACCACCCAGGCTCCACTGGAGTCTTTTGGATTGCTAGCTATTGGGGGCGGGATGCATAGATCTACCCTCACAGCGGAGGGAGAGCTTGTACCTGAATAAACCTTGGCCTTAAAGGTACCACTGGACTGTTTTGGATTGCTATCTTGGGAGGGGGGCTCTGCAACTTATCTGGCTTCTTCTTGCTCCTTGTGGTCCAGGGCTGCTGGGAGAAGGGAGCAGGGCTTGTTGCATTTGCCCACCCCCTGGAGTCTTCAGTGCCGGAGCTCCGCTCCTGTGCGCTCCTGCAGGAAATGACCCCTGATTCTAAGCCCTCCAGTATTTTAGCTGAAATTGACAAACTCAAGCAGCAAGAATTGTATGTGATGCCTAGCAGCCCAGGCCTAAGAGCCACTGACTGGCCTATGCTTCAAAGATTTAGGAACAAGGTTCTTTTCTGAGTTTTGGTAGAAATGATCCCATTTCAACAGAAGACAACTGGGTATTGGCCAAGCTGATAGGCTTCTTTCCCTTCTATGCATATAAAATATACTTTACTCACCAGGTTCTGGGCTCAAATATACATGAAGATGTATTTGTCTGACTCCAATTTATTGTAAAAATATGAAAGTATGGTAAGAATTATTGATCATAATATAGGGAGGTATCTGTGCTAGTATTGTATTGTAGAGGTATTCGGAATCTGATATATATAAAAGCCCTAACATATTGGCACTTTCCAACTCTCCCATTGGCTGTGCTGTGTGCTCCATCAGCCATTGGCCCGTCAACCACCACTCAAGAGTACTCATGTGCCATTGGCTGGGGGCTGGGTCTGCTCTTCTTGTCCACCTACTGCCAGCTTGGCCACTCTTCCCTGTCAGAATAAACTGCCAAAATGGCTATCTCTCCTGACGAAGATGCTTCTCCTGCTTGGCTCTTCCGTGGCTACTGAGTGGACCATCGAGCGTCAAACCATTCTCTGCTCCTCCTGCTGTGGAGCTAACTTTCCCCTCACTGGCTGTTGCTAGGGAACTAAGCTTGGTTCTGTCAGTAAAAAGGCAAAGGCAGGAGGCCCTTTCCAGGCCTACTTTGGCCTTTATGGGGAACACATTGGGACCAGTCCTGACTAGGGCTGCCAGCTCCAGGTTCGGAAATTCCTGGATATTTTGTGGTGGAGTTTACAGAAGCCAGAGTTTAGGGACAGGAGAGGCCTCAGCTGAATAGAATGCCACAGAGTCCACCCTCCAAAGCAGTTATTTTCTCCTGGGGAACCATTGCAGATGAGAGCTGGAGATCACTCAGAATTAAAACTGCTCTCCAGATGGCAGAGATCAGTTCCCCTGGAGAGAACAGCTGCTTTGCAGGGTGGACTTTGTGTCACTATACCCTGCTGAGGATGCTTCCCTCCTGCTTGGGTCCCCACTGCAGAGAAAGATTGTACTTTTCCTAGCTAGAGGCTGCAGGGAAGGGGGGAGATGGAAAGCTGAAGTCAGAGTGGCTGATAATGGCAGGTTGGTGGTGGGTTGGGCAGGAGATAGGTTTGCCAACTCCAGGTTGGGAAATTCCTGGAGATCTGAGAGGTGGAGCCTGGAGAGGGTCAGGTATGAGGAGGGGTGGGACCTCAGACAGGTACACTGCCATAGACTCCACCCTTCAAACCAACCGTTTTCTCCTGGGGAACCATTGTTGTCAATCTCCAGGTGATGGCTGGGGATCACTCAGAATTACAATGGCTTTTCAGATGGTAGAAATCAGTTCCCCTGGACAAAATGGTGGACTCTGTGTCATTATACCCTGCTGAGGTGGCTCACCTATGACAGCCACTGTGATGTTGCAGTTAGCTCTTCAGAGCAGGGTCTGCCAGACCCAGGTTCTTCCTGTGGAAGCTGATTGGGTGATTTCAGACCACTCACAGACTTTTAGCCTAACCTACCTCACAGGGTTGTTCTGCAGATTGAAAGGAGGGAGGAGTATGATGCTTTGGTCCCCATTGCAGAGAAAGACTGTACTTTTCCTAGGTAGAGGCTGCAGGGAGGAGGGAAGAGATGGAAACCTGATGTCAGAGGCACAGATAAAGGTAAGTTGATGGTTGTGTGGGAAGGAGAGAGGGTTGCCAACTTCAGGTTGGGAAATCCTGGATATTTGAGGGGTGGAGCCTAGAGAGGGTGGGGTTTGAGGAGGGGTGGGACCTCAGAAAGGTACAATGCCATAGATTCCACCCTCCAAACTAGCCATTTCCTCCTGGGGAACCATTGTTGCCAATCTCCAGGTGAGGGTTGACTAGAATTACAGAATTACAACAGCTCTTCAGATGACAGAGATCAGTTCCCCTGAAAAAAAATGGTGGACTCTGTGTCATTATACCCTGCTGAGGTCACCACAGCAAATAGATGCTGAATGCCCAAGGCCGGGGCACCCACCCAGAGCCTCTTTCTAGATCTCATTGTATTTATTTCCACAATGGGCCTTATTCCTAGTTGATAATAATCTCTTTTATTAGTTCATATTGAACTAGCTAACACCCTTTTCCCTAAGTGATGCACCTATGTAAAATAGCTATATTGCTGTTGAATTGATTTTTTAACGATATACACACACCATTGGCTGATCAATCCTTTGTGATGTTGATGATTTAGGATAGTCACCTGATGCTTCCTAAGTGGGTGTTGTTTATTAGAAAATATTCCCTTTATAGCTTTGTTAAGTATCCCTGAGAGGTGACTCTTATCCACTCAGGGGTATGTGTCTGTCTGTGAAGAAATAGCAAGTTTTGTTTAGAGGGACTAGGGAATGGCAAATGGAAAGTCCTGTACATTGTGCTTTACTTGCATATTTGGTCATTACTTGACTAATTGTGCAGAGTATCAGTCTGCCTAATCGGCCCTTAGTGCAAATGCAGGAGCTGCAGCTAGATAGGCCTTTAAGAAAGTGCCTGTTGGGTCAGCCTGGTATTTACCTTTGGGCTTATGAGTGTCAGAGGTGAGGAGGGTATAATAGGATTATCTGCATTTGTAGGCACAGTAGGTCTGTTCTGATATATTGTCATCATAAGACAATGCATCCATCTAAACCAGTATTGAGAGCCAAATTAGATGTTAAAAGAGACACAGAGCTGCCAAAGATGTTTCTAGTCCCTCTCTCCCTTGTAAAATTTAACATAGTATGTGCCATGATGTCATTGTGACCCCAATCCACACATAGCCACTGATAATGATATGAGGTTAAGGCAGGCACCTAGCTCAATAATTGACATCATGCATTGTGTATGTTGAATGATTGATGCCAGCAGCTAAACTGGAGATCTTTTGATTGGGAAACACTTTCTCCTAGAGAGCTATGGTCTCTTCTTAAATGTGTTCCCAAACTGGACAATATGTTTAGTCTAGATCTCTATAAGATCTCTGTAAGAAGCCCAAAAAGAGCCAGAAAGACAAGGCCCTAGGCTCTTTGTCTTTCCCGTAAAGTAATTTGACTTCGATAAGAAAAACCACATAAATACCAAGGGTTTTAAAAGGGGGATTATATTTACATTTTAAAAGAATTATGAAGCCAGAATGCCAGCAGGGGGTTGGGGGCTATCCAGTGTTTTGCATGGAGTGTCACATGTATGACTATCTGCCCACTAGGCAGAAGTCTTGGGTGTGTGCTCGGTGCAAGGAGCTCCTGGTTCTCAGGGAACGTGTGTGCTCCCTTGAGGCCAAGGTGGCTGACCTGGAGAAGCAGAGACAGTCAGCTAGGCGCACAGAAAAGACTCTCGGGGACTTGTTAGCTACGTCCCACTCTGGATCTGGCAGCCCCGCTGCTGTCAGGGAGCATGAGGGTCTAGGGGAAACAGGGCACCATGCTGAGGATAAGGGGAATGTGCCCTCAGAAGGGACCTCTTCCCCAGCTGGTGAGCGGCTCTCCTTTTGCACCAAGGAACCATCCCTGAGCAGGGTGGGAGGGGGGCTCTTGGTAGTGGGTGATTCGATCCTTAGGCAGGTAGACAGCTGGGTGGCGAACCCGCGTACTGACCGTATGGTGACTTGCCTGCCTGGTGCGAAGGTAGCGGACATTACGCGTGTTTTAGATAGGCTGGTAGATAGTGCTGGGGAGGAGCCAGTGGTCGTGGTGCATGTCGGCACCAACGATGTGGGGAAATGCAGTCGTGAGGTCCTGGAGGAGAAATTTAGGCTGCTGGGCAGGAAACTTAGGTCCAGGACCTCCAAGGTAGCCTTCTCAGAAGTGTTACCTGTTCCACGCGCAGGGCCGGAGAGACAGGCAGAGATCAGGAGTCTCAATGCGTGGATGAGACGATGGTGTAGGGGGGAAGGGTTCAGGTTTGTTAGGCACTGGGATACTTTTTGGAACAAGAGGGAGCTGTACAGGCGAGACGGTCTCCACTTGTCCCGAGAAGGAACCAGGCTGCTGGCACTTAAAATCAAAAAGGTGGCAGAGCAGCTTTTAAACTGAATATTGGGGGAAAGCCGACAGGAGATGAAAAGTCTCTGGTTCGGGTTGGCTCATCTGAGAGAGGTGAGGGGGTACCGGTTGCTTTTCTACAGGGAGGTGGATTGAAATTGTCCACAGAGGCCATGGCTGGTGACATGGACTGCCGGACAACGACTCGAGATAGCAAGAGGAAGGATGCAGGCTTAACTTGTAAGGGAAATTACAGCTGTTTCTATACAAATGCTAGAAGTGTCCGAGGTAAAATCGGGGAGTTGGAGTGCTTGGTGTCGGAGGGAAAAATAGACATTGTGGGTATTTCTGAAACTTGGTGGGATGAGGAAAATCAGTGGGACACAGTGATTCCCGGTTATATATTATATCGGAAGGATAGGGGGGGAAGGGTTGGAGGTGGGGTAGCTCTGTATGTCAGAGAGGGTATAAAGTCTAGAAAGATTGAGAGGCTAAGTGAATTGGATTCGCTTCTGGAAGTTCTATGGGTTGAAATAGGGGGGCCAAAAGGAAACTTAACACTGGGAGTTTGTTATCGCCCACCAGATCAAAAGATAGAGGAGGATTATAAAATGATGAATGCCTTAAAGATAGCAACTAGACAAAAACACTGTGTAATAATAGGTGATTTTAACTACCCACACATTGATTGGGTCAATATGTGTTCTAGTCGGGAAAAAGAGATTGAGTTTCTAGACACTCTAAATGACTGTGCTATGGAGCAGATGGTCACGGAACCTACCAGGGGAGAGGCGATCCTTGATTTGGTCCTAAGTAACACTCAAGACCTGGTGAGAGATGTAAAAGTGATTGCACCGCTTGGAAACAGTGATCATAATGTTGTTGAGTTCATCATTTGTACAAATAGAGAATTGGCCAAAAAGACTCACACAACCATTTTTAACTTTAAAAGGGGTAATTTCTCTGATATGAGGGGACACGTGGGGAGGAAACTGAAAGGAAAAGTAGAAAGGGTCAAAACAATTGGGGAAGCTTGGGATCTATTTAAAACTACGATCCTAGAAGCTCAAAAAATATATATTCCGCAGGTTAGGAAAGGCACAAACAGGTATAGGAAAAAGCCTGCATGGTTAACAAACAGAGTAATGGAGGCTGTAAAAAGTAAAAAGAATTCCTTTAAGCAGTGGAAAGCTAGTCACAGTGAGGCTGATAAAACGGAACACAGGCTATGGCAAATAAAATGCAAGTCTGAGGTCAGGCAGGCAAAAAGGGAATATGAGGAGCATATAGCAAAAAACGTAAAAACCAACAATAAAACTTTCTTCAAATACATTAGAAACAGGAAACCAGCCAGGGAGGCAGTGGGGCCCTTGGACGACCAAGGGGTAAAAGGAGTATTGAAGGATGATAGGGAAATGGCTGAGAAGCTAAATGCATTTTTTGCCTCCGTCTTCACTGTGGAAGATGAGAAGTGCTTGCCCACTCCAGAACCACTGATTTCAGGAGGGGTGTTGGAAGACCTGAGTCAGATTGAGGTGATGAGAGAGGAGGTCCTAAAACTGATAGACAACTTAAAAACTGAAAAATCACCAGGCCCAGATGGCATACATCCGAGAGTTCTGAAAGAACTCAAATGTGAACTTGTAGATCTCCTGACAAAGATATGTAATCTTTCCTTAAAATCTGCCTCCATTCCTGAGGATTGGAAGGTAGCTAATGTCACTCCCATCTTTAAAAAGGGTTCCAGAGGAGATCCGGGAAATTACAGGCCAGTCAGTCTGACGTCGATACCGGGTAAATTGGTGGAAACCATTATTAAGGAAAGAATTAGTAGGCACATAGATGAACAAAACCTATTGAGGCAGACTCAGCACGGTTTCTGTAAGGGAAGATCTTGTCTCACTAACCTGTTAGTGTTCTTTGAGGGGGTGAACAAACATGTGGACAAGGGGGATCCAATAGATATTATTTACCTTGACTTCCAGAAAGCTTTTGATAAAGTTCCTCATCAAAGGCTCCTAAGTAAGCTCAAAAATCATGGGATAGAAGGACAAGTCCTTTTATGGATCAAAAACTGGCTAGTTCATAGAAAACAGAGAGTGAGTGTAGGTGGGCAATTTTCTCAGTGGAGGGTGGTAAGCAGTGGGGTACCGCAGGGATCAGTACTTGGTCCACTGCTTTTTAACTTGTTCATTAATGATTTGGAGATGGGAGTAAGCAGTGAAGTGGCTAAATTTGCGGATGATACAAAGTTGTTCAGGGTGGTGAAAACCAGTGAGGATTGTGAGGCACTCCAAGGGGATCTGTCAAGGATGGGCGAGTGGGCGTCAACATGGCAAATGGGGTTCAATGTGGCCAAGTGCAAGGTGATGCACATTGGAGCCAAAAATCCTAAATATAAATACACATTGATGGGGTCTGAACTGGCAGAGACTGATCAAGAGAGAGATCTTGGAGTTGTAGTGGATAACTCACTGAAAATGTCGAGACAGTGTGTGACTGCAATAAAGAAGGCCAATGCTATGCTGGGGATTATTAGGAAGGGTATTGAAAACAGATCAGCCAATATAATAATGCCCCTATATAAATCAATGGTGAGACCTCATTTGGAATACTGTGTGCAGTTCTGGGCACCACACCTTAAAAAGGATATTATAGCTTTGGAAAAAGTGCAGAAAAGGGCAACTCGAATGATAAAAGGGTTGGAACACTTTCCCTATGAGGAACGGTTAAGGCGCTTAGGGCTCTTTAGCTTGGAGAAAAGACGACTGAGGGGTGACATGATCTAGGTTTATAAGATTATGCATGGGAAAGAGCAGGTAGAGAAAGAGGTACTTTTCTCCCTTTCTCACAATACAAGAACTCGTGGGCACTCCATGAAACTGCAGAGCGGTCGGGTTAGAACGGATAAAAGGAAGTACTTCTTCACCCAAAGAGTGATTAACACATGGAATTCACTGCCACAGGAAGTGGTGGCGGCTACAGGCATGGACGGCTTCAAAAGGGAATTAGATAAGCATATGGAGCAGAGGTCCATCAGTGGCTATTAGCCACAAGGTATAGATAGGGGCTCTGGGGCAAGTGATGCTTTGTCTTCTTGGTGCTTGGGGGGGGTCAACAGTGGGAGGGCTTCTAATGTCCTGACCCCACTGGTGGACCTCCTGATGGCACTGGTATTTCTGGCCACTGTGTGACACAGAGTGTTGGACTGGATGGGCCTTTGGCCTGATCCAACATCGGCGTCTCTTATGTTCTTATATTCTTATGTTCTATACACGTAAAGATCAAGAAAAGTGGAGCTGTTGAGTGGAAGCTTCAGACAACCCTAGGATTTCCTGGCTATCCCCCACACAATGCCATACAATAATGATTAATTATTATTTGCTGATATTACAAAGGGAATTGCTATGTTTAAACTGTATACCTGCTTCTGGAAGTTTCTCCAGATGTTCCATACATCAAAGTAGTATAATCTCATTGTTTTTTTGTTTCTGTGTTTTCTGTTGATCAGTAATCTTGCCTGATTTACTGCATATGGGGGAAAATATTATCTCACTTTGATATAAAAAGTTATTGTGTGTCACATACAAGATAAACAGCATTGATATATGTTTTCGTTGTTTTTAAATCCCATGTATATAAAATGGGAATCGCTGTTTTTGCAAATGTTCCATTTTCTTCACAGTATTAATAGTAGAAGCACAGCATGAAGCAAAAAGAATGCTTCAATAAATATTCTGTTCACTTACATGCATTAAAGACTAATTTAGGACAGGGAGAATGATAGTGTCCTCAAGGCCCTGTTCAATAAAATTTCCTAATAATTAGCATGCTACTATGCTGCTTACTATTATTGTAAACAAAAAAGAGATTGGTGTACAATTAAGGAACATTACAAGACTACATTCAACAGAAAAGGGGCTGATATATGAAAAATATTATAATCATCCTACTCCGAAATTTAACGGTCTGAAGACTACTAGCAGGGCGCTGAAATGGGGCCACCCCCAGATAAGGTCAAGATTTTTGTGTGCTAAAAAGACTTTCCTGGGATTCAGAAAAATAAAGTGAAAAAGTAGAACCCTACTCTCCAATGGGCTGTTAAGGACTGAACTTACCTGTTCCCTTCCAGTAGCTGTGGAATACTGGGAGCAAGTCCAAGTCAGTGAAACAAGTAAGGAAAGAAAACAGAAGTCAGAAGAGAATTGACCTGTTCAAGTCAAGGAGTCTGCAATATGTAGCTCTAGAGACAAATGTGGCTCAATATAAAGAAAATTATGATTTATTGTGAGACCTCATATGTGCTAATAAAGAATTCACAAAAATCAGCCTTTGGCTACAAATATTTTATAGATTATTAAATAACAGACTAACCTTATCTCTTTTTTTGCTGTACCGGGGGAATGCTGTAGAAATAGTTTATCTTGATTTCAGTAAGGCTTTTGATAAAGTTCCACATAATATTCTTGTTGGCAAATTTAGTTTAGACCCTCTGACTGTTAGGTGGGTCTGTAACTCGTTGACAGATCACACCCAAAGAGTGCTTGTTAATGTTCCTCATCCTCTTGGAGAGGAGTGACAAGTGGAGTGCCTCAAGGATCTGTCCTGTTCAACATCTTTATCAATGATTTGGATGAAGGGATAGAGGGAAGGCTTATTAAATTTGCAGATGATACTAAATTGGGAGGGGTAGCAAATACGGTAGAAGACAGAGTCAGGATATAGGATGATCCTGACAGGCTGGAAAACTAGGCTAAAACAAATAAAATTAATTTCAATGGGGATAAATGTAAAGTTCTGCATTTAAGTAGGAAAAATCAAATGCATCATTATAGGATGGGGGAGATTTGCCTTGGCAGTAGTATGTGCAAAAATTATCTAGGGATCTTAGTAGACTTAGTAGACCATACACTGAACATGAGTCAGCAGTGTGATGTGGTAGCTAAAAACACAAATACAAAAATCAGAAAAGTGTCAGACTTTACTGGGACAGAAGGAGAAAAAGTTATACAGGGTCTTGTCCTCTTGCTCTGAATTTTGATGCAGTTTGGCTGCGGTCACATGGAGCATTTGCTGTGCTGATGATATGGATGGTAGGTGGATTTTCCGGGCACGATCACACCGCAACATCTGGGAAGCGTAGAGCTCCCGTGGCTAACCCGAGGCTTCCCGCCGAAGATGCGGAGTAAAAAACTAGTACCCAACAGTGCATGCGCACAAAGAGCGATTGATAGTGTGATCGCGCCTCGCAGCTTCTGTGCCACACTGCAAGATACCCATCTGGTTGGCATCTCCCCCCAACCATGGGACCTCGACCAGGATGTGTGCTCGGGTGGCCGCGCGTTAGTTTCCTCCGGGGCATAACAGTTTATGCATGGCTACAGTTCCAGACAGACTGTCTCCACTCAATGAAACTGTTTACAAAACTCCAAGGAAATAGGGGGATGGAATTATCCAGCCTTAGAAACACCAATAGGAGCCCTCCAAAGCTTAACAGGCACTGCTGACTGCAAATAACAGAGTTCCCATTCTGCTCTATGGGATCAGAAAGCTATATATCAGTCCAGCTCAGCTCCACACCCTTTTGTTTGTTGGCTGTTTGCAGAGAGGCAGGGAATGTTAAAAGCCGACTAGCAGAACTCCTAAAAGCCGACTAGTGAACTCCTCTTCCCTGCTGGGTCTTGAGAGGTGGACTCAGGGGTCTCTGAGCCACCCCATCTCTCTGCTCACACTGAACAGAGGGGCTTAGTTACTGGGTGCCTTGACTAAGTGAGTAACCATGTTCTGATTGTGATTCCTCTGGGGTTTGGGTGTCAGGTGCATTCAGGGCTCTTTGCCTCCCTGTTTCTCTGCTCACACCAAGTGGTGGGGCGTAGCTATTGGATGCCTTGTCTGAGTGAAGACCCACATTTTAGGCCAACACTATGCTCGGGATTATTAGGAAGGAATTAAAAACAAATCAGCCAGAATCATAATGCCCTTGTATAAATCACTGGTGCGACCTCTTTTGGAGTACTGTGTACAGTTCTAGTCACTACACCTCAAAAAGGATATTATAGCATTGGGAAAAGTGCAGAAAAGGGCAACTAGAATGATAAAAGTGTTGTAACACTTTCCCTATGAAGAAAGGTTAAAGTGCTTGGGGCTCTTTAGCTTGGAGAAACGACGGCTGAAGGGTGACATGAGGTTTACAAGATTATGCATGGGATAGAGCAGGTAGAGAAAGAGGTACTTTTCTCCCTTTCTCACAATACAAGAACTCATGGGCACTCAATGAAATTGCTGAGCAGTCGGGTTAGAACAGATAAAAGGAAGTACTTCTTCACCCAAAGAGTGATTAACACATGAAATTCACTGCCACAGGAGGTGGTGGTGGCTACAAGCATGGATGGCTTCAAGAGGGAATTACATAAGCATATGGAGCAGAGGTCCATCGGTGGCTATTAGCCACAAGGTATATGATGGAGTGAGCTCCCATCTCTAGTTCTAGCTCCTGCCAACCTAGCAGTTCGAAAGCAAGAAATTGCAGGTAGATAAATAGGTACCACTTTGGTGGGAAGGTAACAGCGTTATGTGCGCCTTAGTGTTTATTCATGCCAGCCACATGACCACGGAAATGTCTTCAAGAAAGGGACTCCACCCACTGCAATCAAGCCCCAAGTTCGTGTTATTCAACAGCTGGAACCTACAGTCCCTGCACCTCTGACTCCTGTGAACCCACCGGCTGAGACACCAGAGACCGTGACTGGCCCTCAAGCCTCAATCTCTTCGGTGAGTTTTGCATCTCTCCTCGACCAAGGACAGCTGGAATGGGTGCGCAAGACGTACACCCATGAGATTACCATTAATGGCGTGACTGTGAGTGGACTGTATGATACTGGTGCTGAAATAACTTCTGTGCATGAATCCTTGGTTCATATTGATCAGTTTTTGTCTAAAGAAGTTTTGGTGACTCCTTACGAGTCAAAGGCCGTGTCTAGAAGGCTTGCTGAAATTGATGTGTGTTACCAGCATTACCAAGGTAAAACTATTGTTCTAGTACATAATCTGTGCGCAAACCAAGTCTTGATTGGCTCTGATCTTGCTTATCAGTCTGCTTTGGCTGCAACAGAGCCCGCTGTGG
Organism: Gekko japonicus; assembly: GCF_001447785.1. Classification (NCBI taxonomy): domain Eukaryota; kingdom Metazoa; phylum Chordata; class Lepidosauria; order Squamata; family Gekkonidae; genus Gekko; species Gekko japonicus. The sequence goes on from NW_015165978.1 coordinate 36,854, forward strand.
AGGAAGGGGGGGGAAATCACCACCTGGCCGCTGTCCAGAGTGCTGAAACCCCCAGTCTCCTTGCCCCTATTCCCATTCTGTCAGCTATCGCTGAACTGACAGGCCCTGCGGTTGACCCAGACAGTGAGACAGAGGGAAATGATTTTTTGGGAGCTGTCTCTGAGTTCCAAGGTGATGAGAAGTTTAGGGAAGCCCAACTAACTGATCCTACCCTTGAGGACTGCTGGCAAAGTGTCCATAATGACCCCAGGGCGACCGCTGATCGCAGGGTGAAGTTTATTGTTAAACAGGGCCTTTTGTATCGTCGGTGCCAAACTAAGGCACATGGGGAAATTGAGCAGCTTGTTGTCCCACAGCAATACCGAGAAATGGTGTTGAAATTGGCACACGAAAACGTGTTCGCTGGCCATTTTGGGAGGAGAAAGACCTTAGAGAAACTCTCAAGGTCCTTCTACTGGCGTGATGTGTATGATTCTGTCAAAGGGTTTGTACAATCCTGTGCGAGTTGCCAATTCGAAGGGTATGACAGAGACAACCCCAGGGCCCCTCTGCAAACCCCAGCTCTCCCTGAGGAAGTTTTTGCTAAGTGGGGTGTGGATGTATTAGGTCCCTTACCTTACCCTGGGAAAACTGGAAAGAAATATCTGCTCACGATTATAGATCATTTGTCCCATTTTTTATCGGTCATACCCTTAACAAACATCGGGGCTAAGACTATTGCAAATGCTTTGCTGGTGCAGTCTACCCACTGGGGCCTGCCCAAGACCCTGGTTACTGATTTTGGGTCCTCTCTTGTCAGTGGTCTTATGCAGAAGGTCTGTGAGATTGCCCAGATAGACCACCAGTTGTCCATCCCATACTGTCATTGGGAAAATGGCCGGACTGAAAGGATGAACAAAACTATTGGTCAGATGCTCCGCAAGTACGCATCTGACTATCATAAAGACTGGGAGCAACATCTTTGTTACTTAGTGGCTGCCTATAATGACACATTTCAGGAGTCACTGCAATTCAGCCCAAATGAATTGGTTTTTGGCAGGACTCTGAACACCCCTCTACGTATGCTTAAACAGCAATGGGAAGGTATTTCGGATCTGCGGCCTGTCTCGGTAATGGAGTACTTCCAAAAGCTGAGAGAGTCGTTGCACGGTGTGTGGAATACAGCCAAAACACACCTTGTCAAGGCCCAGCAGACGCAAAAGCGTGACAGCACTGGAGAGACCTTTTTGGGAGGTCTGTTTAGATATTGAGGCAGGAGATGATGGTCAAACGAAGAAAGCTTTATTCAGAACATTGTTCGGCTCCGGACTGCTCTGCAAAGAGCAGCACTCAAACTTATACGATTCCAGTAGTGAACTATATACAATGTAACTATATGCACAAAGTCTGATTGGACCTAACCAGAGCTCTGTAATTGGTTACTTTAGGTGGCTTCAGGACCAATGGGTGGTCTTTATTAGGCAGCCAATAGAATGAGAGAAGTAGGATACTAGAGGGCAATTCAAACAGCATAGGAATAAACCCTAGAACACAACAGTCTGTAACTGGGACTCCAGAAATTTAATCCACCCTCAACTTGGAGATATTGTAGAGGAGTGGGCAGCAGGGTGTGGTTCCCTGTACATTATTGTGTGTAGCTTGCAAGAGGTCCATTCTATATATTTTTTAACCTGTGCCTGACATTTCTCCCAAAAGCACTCTCCTAGCTTAACCTTAGTCCTGTTGGGTTTGCAGTGCCACAGTGACACTGGTTCTGCTTGCAAAAATGCCTCCCGTTTCTAATGCAGAGATTCTCTGGGACTTTGATTCTGTTCTGCTGGGCTTCTATTGCACTTGCTTTTTTGCTGATTTTTCTTCCATTGGAAACAATGGAGGATGGGGCACCTTTGGTGCTGCACCTGTTTGGACCACATAAATCCAATCACCAAACATGATGGGAATGTAGTGAAGAGTCAGCCAGAGACCCCGTGTGAGTTTGGTGTCTCTAGCTCACACACAATCTGTTCTATACACTCCTGAACCTGCACCTGTCACTTCTCCAGAAAGCACTTCCCTCAGGGGACCTTTATGGTGGGCCATAAGTCAGACCCCGTAAACCCAATCATCACCAAACTTAGAGGGCCAGTAGAGGACAGTCAGCCAGAGATCCCCTGTGAGTTTGGTGTCTCTAGCACATGGGGAGGTGTTCTACTGCATCATGAACTTCATGAACCAAACCAGTTTGTCTAGCATCAAAAAGTTTGTGAAGGTCTGTGGCTCACAAACTCAGCACACCTTAAGCCACAAACCATGAACTGAACTGAACCACATTTTCCCAGTTCATGCCCATTACTACTGCCACGGTTTACTGGGACATCCCTCAGGAGAGAGCACCAACAAAGACAGGCCTTATATTACAATCAATCAGCCAGAGATTTTCCTGATCTACAACCAAGAAACACAGTGTTAATTCAACCATTAAAAAAAAGAAGATAAAATCCATTACAAAGCAAAAGAAATATGGCCAGTAAACGAACCATCATACTAGCTGCAACTGGATTGTAGCTGTGTACTGAGTAGGAAAGGCAGAACCAGTCGATGAGGGCACAGATTGTGATGAGGGGCACAACAACAATCAGTTGAGTCACAAGCATGGATAAAAAGGGAGTCTCAGCCATATGAGGAGAAACTCTGGAGAATAGTCTAGCTGAGGGGCATGGAGAACAAGAGACTGCACCAAAGGCATGCCTTGAGACAGAGGGGGAGAAGAAAACAGAAGGACAGTTGGCTAGGGTTGCCAGGTCCAGCGGGGATGGGGGGGGGTTACCAGAAGTGGGAGGGATCTCAGCCAACATTTCAGTGATGTGTCTGCAATTTCTGATGTGACCCAGAAGTGACATCATTACACAGCAACACTGGGGTGACGCTCTGGTATTTGGACAAAAACTCTATGGTAAATTTGGCTTCTACCATAGAGTTTTTGCCCAAATACCAGAGTCTTGCCCCAATGTCACCAACATGATGACATCACTTCAGGGTCACGTTGGAAGTGACATTGACATGTGACTGCAACATCGACTGGGCCTCACTCTTTTCCTAGCTAACCCCCACCACCACCAGCCAGCTGATCGATGACAAGTTGGTGGGGCCTGGTGGTGGGGGACTCCCACCTCCTCTTGGAGGTCTGGCAACCCTACAGTTGACAGAGGTCACACCAGAACTTAAAACACTCGAACTGGATGTGTAAATAAGAGACCAAGACACTTTAAAGATTATTTATAATGTATTTAACTTTTTGTTCTTTTAAAAGTAAAGGGATGTATCAATATGGAAAAAACTGATTATGTTGTAGTTCCTGAAAGGAGCCAGGAATAGGCAAGTATTAACACTCATTTTCTGTTTCTCTTCAGCTGGGGCAGAAGGCCAAGACTGAGAGAATTCTGTTAATCAGATATTAATATGAAGTTTAAAATTTGTTCAAAGACAGAGAGTATTTTAATATAAAGAAAAACTAAGACACTTTGGAACAGCCTTTATTTTCATTTAATGAATTTACATTTCCCCCCTGTCTGCTAGGGGAACTTTCAACATGGTATCAAATTATACTGATTTCAAAATGTGCATGAACATACAGCAGATCCAAAGCAGTGCAGTAAATCCACAGCTGGAAGTAGACCATGACAACTTTTCTTCTTCTGTCCCAGTGAAGTTTGACACTTTTCTGATTCTCTCAAAGCGGCCAATTAGAGACTTTGTTATACCTGCAGAGAATATTTCTCCCATAAACTGTCTTTAATATGGCAGCAGAACAGAGTGATCTGCATTTCCTATCATTAATTTATTTTATTCACTGTAAAAACAAAGATTAAAACAAATTCCCTGAGTGTTCCACAGATGGCCTGTCAAAGGAATTCAATTTGAATTTGGCATTAATTAATGTACCAGTATGTTTCCTATTCTGCTAACCCCATTGGATACCAAAACCCTTTCAAGTTTCTGTTGCTCTCTGATGATTTATGGTACTTGAAGGTCTTCTGCAACTAAATATAAACCACAGAATCTGCACTTGGTTTAGTAAAAGGTTTCGCTAAACTGCAAAGTGCTTGACTGCTAAGCCTCTTGTATGAATCAGCTCTGACACGTAGGTCATCAATAATTCCATATTGGGGTCAGATATTGTCTAATGGAGGTCACTAAAATCTCATGGTCCCTGCTGTTGCTTCTTTCCTGAGGATGTCACCTCCTGAAGATGTTTTGCTAAAGCAGCATAATTTATTTGGCTTGTTTAGGTTTAAAAAGTGATAATTATCCTTTCTGAAGTCATGTGAAGGTGATGAAATCACTTCTTAGTTCATCAGTCAGGCAGAGTCATACTTCTTGGGAAACACACAGGTGATGAGTTTCCTTTTTAAATTATCCTAACACAAAAGTATAAAATGTACCCAATTCCCTGGTTTCACTACTTCAGTGACAGTTGACCTGTATTATACCTTTATTTTTCTCCATTGTTGCTAATTGCAGGGCTTGTTCTGCCCTTTCCTTTCTTGCCCTGTGCCAGGGTCCCCAAGTGTGGTGCCCATGGGTGCCATAGTGCCCGATGACACCATTTCCTAGTGCCTGCCAAGTGTTTTTAGAAAGTGGGTGTGGCCAAGTGGGACTGTTGCCGAGCACAACTTCTGATTGGCCACTGGCAATTTGATTGTTAACCCACAGTCATAAGCTATTTCAGTACTAGAGTCTCATCCTCAGGACCACATAGCCCAACAAAGGAGCCTTAGGGCTTGGGCATAATACTAAGGGGAAAGTTGAATAATAAGATTTGGAATTAAACTCCTGGTGGTAGCGTTACATATCTTGAGTGAGAGAAAAAAACAACAAGAAATTTCAAAACACATTGTATCTAACTACATAAATAAAAGAGAGTAGTCACAACCTGTGGTGGCTCAAACATCCTGAGGATGAGACTCTAGTATTGAAATAGTGTATGATTCTGGGTTCACAATAAACAAAATAAAACTTTATTTGTACAAGAAGCCTATTGGTTTCAAGATGTTTTGTAACTTGTCTCTTCATTGAGTAAAACAATGTATGTTAATCACTTCTGACTGAGGTATCACATTTCTCTTCAGAATGTACTTTGTCCAATCTTTATTTCATTTCGCTCAGTTGAATCTTTCACTTCGTAACTCAGGTTTCTGACAGCTTCTGTCTCTCACACCCTTATAATACTTTGACAATATTAAATTTTGACTTTCTCTTGTCGCTAATATGTCCTCTAAAGTATTCTACTTTTATTTTAGAATCTTAAATGCTTTTTACATCTATATATATATAAAAGAAAAGGAGCTGTGGTGGCTCAAGTGGTTAAGATGCTGAAGTGCAGGCTGTGGAAAGTTGGTAGTTCAGCAGTTCAAGACCCGAGTGTGCCGCATGATGGAGTGAGCGCCCATCTCTAGTTCCAGCCCCTGCCAACGTAGCAGTTCAAAAGCAAGAAATTGCAAGTAGATAAATAGGTACCACTTCAGTGGGAAGGTAACAGCGTTTTGTGCGCTTTGGTGTTTAGTCATGCCAGCCACATGACCACGGAAATGTCTTCGGACAGCGCTGGCTCTTCGGCTTAGAGTCGGATTCGACTGGTTTTCGAGCAAGGGAACAAGGTGGTGGGGTTACTTTTTATATAAGGTTACTTTTTATATAAAAGAAAGTCCCCTCATCATAAAATCAACGCCCAGGCCAAACCGCTGGACCTAGAAACACCAGATTCGGGGAGAGCGCTCCTACCACGATGTAGATGCTCACTAAAAAGGTATTTTTAGAAATTTGACCCCTAAGGGGGTCGAAAGGGGTAAAATGTGCTCTACCCCATTTATTCCTATGCAGCTACCAGGCTGCTGTCTCCTTGCATCCCTCATTCTCTGATTGGTCAGCTGCAGAGCTCAGCGTTCTGAGGTAAAAAAAAACAGTTACAGGGGACTACAGAGAGCTAATGACAGTTGAGGAAATCAGGAGTGGCCAACTGCCTGTGAGGTGAAGCAAAGCTGCTGGCCCAGCCTCCCTATGGCTTCAAACATGCTCCCCCCTCCTACACCTAACAGGCAGTTCTCTGTCAGGTACAGCAGCAGTTGCAGGGTGCTTAAAGCCACAAGGGAGTTACCGCCCCAGCAGTAATGCCTTAGTGATCCTGCCAGCCCTGCCTTCACAGGAGCTTCCAATACTCCTCCCCTCCCCCTCCTACACTGGACAGGCAGCTGCCTGTCAGGTGTAGGAGAGGAGGTGAGATGCTTACAGCTGCCAGAGAGGTTTGCTCAGCAGGATTGCCTTAGCCCTGCTGCTGGCCCAGCCTCCCTGATGCCTTTAAATATGATCCCCCCAACACCAGCCAGGCGGGTGTCTGTCTGGTGTAGGAGCAAGACCAGGGTACTTTAATCGATCAGGGATGCTGCCCCAGCAGGATCACCTTAGCGTTGATGCTGGCCCAGCCTCTCTGATGGCTTCCAACACACTCCCCCCACCACCTACACCTAACAGGCGGTTGTCTGTCAGGTGCAGCAGCAGTTGCAGGGTGCTTAAAGTCATGAGGGAGCATGCCCCAGCAGTAACGCCTTAGTGATCCTGCCAGTCCCACCCCCACAGTGGCTTTTAATACTCCTCCCCCTTCTACACTGGACAGGCAGCTGCCTGTCAGGTGTAGGTAAGGAGGTGAGATGCTTACAGCCACTGTGGAGGTTTGCTCAGCAAGATGCCCTAGCCCTGCTGCCAGCCCAGCCCCCCTGATGCCTTTAAACATAACCCCCCCAACACCTGACAGGTGGGTATATGTCAGATATAGGAGCAGGACCAAGGATGCCGCCCCAGCAGGATCACCTTAGCGATGCTGCTGGCCCAGCCTCTCTGATGGCTTCCAACATATTTCCCCTACCTCCTACACCTAACAGGTGGTTGTCTGTCCGGTGCAGCTGCAGTTGCAGGGTGCTTAAAGCTATGAGGGAGCCCGCCCCAGCAGTCTATAGAGAGGTCCTTCAGTAGAGAGAGAAAAAGTACGTACGCCTCACTTAATTTTTTACACTACAATCTTCTCCATTAGAATTCTTACAACAAATGACATTTCATTCTTTACATCTTCAGTATTATAACTGGATTTATGGAAGTTAAATACTGTAGCGAAGCACAGGTATCAGGCTAGTCACTAATAAGGGATTTTAATCAGAAGGCTGCTTCTCAGACTCTGTAGACTGCTGACTGACAACAACAGACTGTTAACTTCTGGCTGAACACCTGACTGACTTTCTCCACACAAGCTTCTTAGCTCCACCCATACACTCTCAGTCACCAACCAGTCACCTCACTCACTCATAGACCAAGTGTGTTTGGCTCATTACTCCTTCCATACTTTAGTTTTGTAACTTATCACTAACTATATCCTCTTCAGGCTCTTGGATGGCAATTCACACACAGGGGCCCATATAGGAATTTTTTTAAATCCATGTTTGAACCCTTAAGCTAATACTCAACTCCTACTATGCTAGGCTGGAGCCAACCACCTTTATTAAGGGATTAAATTTGATCTGGATATGAGATTTCTTACACACTCATCCTTTCTTTCCTCTTCTTTGATTTCCACTGACCACTCTAGCTGCCCAAAACTGAATGTAGACCTAGATCATGGGTCTCAGGAAGCATTCACTGTGGAACTTAACAGCGTTTATGTGAATGGTGACTCCCCCCATGTTGAAGTCCCAACACAAGTGGTGGGTTTGTACTCAAAGGGACTGCAGCTCACTGAAATTATGTTCATAGATACCAATTGTTCATCCTCCACCCCACTATAGGTTTTATCATAATTACGCATGGCTGAGGATACTCCCTGTCCAAAGTCATAGCTGGGTCCATCATATAAAATGTATGACCATACTGAAACCATGCACTGCAAGGAAAACCAATGAAAGTTCAATTAATAGTGTTAAGATATTTCACCAAAGTGGAGTTCTCTTCATGCTACACCTTCAGTATACAGCGATCTATCAGCTCTGAGCTGGTAAACTAGTTAAACATTTTTTAAAAGGGGCTACAGAACCAATTTTGGACAACTGTTCATTTTCAAAAACTGTTTTCTAGTTTCTACTCTATACACTATCCTTCTGCTACTTTAGTCATTTTTCTGATGATCCTGTTGAGCAGATGAAACTTTCTGTTGATCATTACAAATTCTTCCACAGAACTGCTATTGCAAGCAATTGAGGAAACTACTGTACTGTGCTAACACTGGTTCCTATTATATCTGTTACCCAAGACAGTCTCTGGCCTCTTAGTGCAATGATTTTAAGTTCTTTTAAAATCCCCATTTCTTTTTCTTTTCTGGTCAATTAAGCAGTGCATCAGTGGAGTACAACTAGAGAATCACTCTTCAGGGTCATCAGCGCACTGATGGTGGGAATGCTCCTCCGAGGCTCCAGAGAGAGCGGCCCGTGACCCAGCAGCAGGGAGGGAGTCTGGCTGGCTTTGGACTCTCCCCAGAGCCTTTGTAGAGGACTCTCAGCCTGGGGCACTGGGGGTGCCTCTCCCAAGGCCGAAGCCAAAGAATTGAGGCTCCCCCCTGCCCCATAGGTCCCGCCACCATGGTACCATTTTGGGCATGAGATGAGCATACCTGACCAGCGAGCAACAGACCAGGTGAAAACAAAAAGACTTTCTCTTACCTGATGAAGTGAATTGTGAGTAAGATGCTAGCCCGGGTGTCCCCAAGAAAAAGTGGAGGGGGGGACGCTACCCACCCCTTGAAAATGACAAAGAAGGTTTAAAAGCATTACAAAGGGGGCAGAAAGTGAGCAGACTGAGCAGACTGGTGGTTTCAACTAGCATAATGCCAGACTGTTAAAGGCATTAGAGTTAATAAACTTTTAAAGACTTAAGCAAACTTTCCCAAAAATATAAACAATGTCTTATCAGGCTGAAAAGATGGCAGTGAAAGTGAAGATTCAACAAGGAACTGCCAGCTCAGCACATCCAATCTCTAAACCGGAAGCGAACTTTGACTTTCCAGGCATGCTGGATACTGCATTGCAACCTCTGGTGGCACAGATGACGAACATCAATAAGACCTTGGAATCTTTACAAAAAACAGCTAAAAGAGTCTAATAAAAGAACAGAAGAAGTGGCAAACAAGACAAAAGCAATTGATCAAAGACTGGAAGTTGTGGAAAAAGAAAGATCTTCAGACAAAATTCAACTTCTGCAGCTACAAATGAAAAAATCTTCATATGTGCTGAGATTTCAGGGTGTTCCAGAAAACAAACCTGAGAATCTAAAAGAAATCCTTAGCGAAGATGCTTGCACCAGTGACAGGTATCAAGGTGGAAGTACTACAAAGCAAAATGGATTTGGCCTATCAGACATATTCAGAATTTATTAAGAAAAAAAACCTGCCTGGTGAAATATATGTCAGATTCTCTAAGAGATCCATAAGAGATACAATACTGAAAGCAACATCCAGGAATACACTGAAAATCAAAGAAGAAGAGATCAGAATCCTAAAAGACATTCCATTTGAGATAAGGAAGAAGAGAAAATTATACAAGAATTTAACTACCTATCTACAGGATAAGTCCACCACCTACAGATGGATATTACCTGAATGCTTGATGTTCAACTATAAAGGCAAAAAAGAAAAGATTGACTCACTTATTAAAGCGAAAGTTTTTGGAAAGACAGCAAGATTCAGAAAAAGACAAAAAGAACACAGAGGGAGGAGGAGGAGGAGGAGAAGTGGATAGCTCGCAGGGCTTGGGAAGCCATGAAACATCCACAGATGGCAGCTCAGAAGTTGAATCTGAATCAGAATTAGGAGAAGCAGCACCCAAACCACCTCGGGACTATAAAAGCAAGAAGAAAGGAAAGAAAGGCAAAAAATAGCTTAAATCTAAGAAGTAATGTTTATATTACATTACAAATTATTGCATTGTTAATAGCTTTAACTTTATGCATATTGAAACAGAATGAGATTTTTATTCTTAACGTGAAGAGAAAAACTTTGACTTAAGATAATAATAATTATGATATATGGTCATTGTGTAGCTGTAATTTTCGTGTGTAGTTTGTTAGGTTGTATGTAGAAAATAAAAATAAAAAGTATATTAAAAAAGTTTATGCTGGAATAAATGTTGTTAGTCTTTGAGGTGCCATTTTATTCTGTTGCTGTAGGTTGGAGATCTTCTCAGTCTGTCAATTATGCAATGATCTCATTTTCCAGCCAATGTCTCTACTGCAAAATATCACCAAAATGAAGCAAATTATTATTTTTTCAATAATTTCTCATTCCTTTTGGCATTTCTGCTGTAAAAATGAATTTGCTTTGCTTTCCATTTGATTTAAAATGAAAGACCACCCCTACATATGATTACAACTAATTGGACTTAATTTTTGTGTGTGTGCAGAGGAGGTCAGGACATACCTGCAGAGGGTTGTTCAGGACTTTGAGACACATTCTCCTCTCTGGTGAACTGAACAGATGGCAGGCTATATGTGCAACTTCCCAGTTTTGCTAGATACCAGAAGAGGAGCAACAGAAAATGATGCCAAAAGCAGCAAGTGATAGATCTTGTTGGTTACATTGTGCAGTTGTCCCATGGAGAGAGGCAAAATGAGGTTATATAAACAGAGACAAGTACACAGACAAGACATAAAAGGCCAACAGATATGCAAACAGGTGGAGCTCCTAAAAGCACTCAATGCCCATAAATTCATGAGCAGTGAACAATTTCAGTCAAGTTGGATTTCCAACATATTATCAGTACCTAGAGGACAGTATCTGTTTTCCCCTACCATGCCTTTAATATATCGGCTATTTTGAAAATTAGCTACTCTGACATTCTTTTTCTGTCCTTTATTATTCTGCCTTTTGATCTCATCCCTCTCCTTCGTAGCAATCAGTTTTGTTCTTTTTAGAAAAGTTTTTAAGGTGGGAAAGTGCACAGAAATGTAGTTAAAGTTTCTAAAAATCACATCCAATCTTACTCAGTAGAAGGTGAACAAAAGACCTTTTAGAAGGCAGGGCTTTGGTTGTACAAGCTTAGCTTTCCAATTTAGAAGCTGAGAAATTTGAACATTACAGATTTCTTTTTAAAAATGATTCTGCAAAAATTAAGTTTCACACTGAGTGGGTCAGCATTTTTAAAAGCCATGGCAACATGTCCTGTCATTTCTTCAGTATATATTCTGCCATTGTGAAAATTAAATGGGAAGCTTGTGTAGCTTTTTCACTATGAATAGAAACCACTGTACTTGTATTCAGTATAGGGTTCGGAGGATTATGCTGTGGTATGAAAAACTAGATGGCTAGGTATTACTTCATGCATATATGAAAGCCTGAGATAGGTTAGAAATGAAAGTACCATCAGAATGCCTATATTACATTGTTGTTGTTCAGTCACACAGTCAAGTCTGACTCTTCGCGACCCCATGGACTACATCATGCCAGGCCCTCCTGTCTTCCACCATCCTCTGGAGTTTGCTCAATTTCATGTTCGTTGCATTGGTAACAATGTATAACCATCTCATCCTTTGCTGTCCCCTTCTTCTTTTACCTTAAATCTTTCCCAACGTCACGGTCTTCTCCAGTGAGTGCTCCCTTCTCATTTGGTGGCCAAAGTATACATGTATTGCGTATATTGTCATAGCCCTATGTCATGTTAGGAGAATAGACCAGAGAGACAGGAATTACATCACAGAAAAGGGGGGCACATTGATGCACTTGAAATCAGCAACTAGGTAGGTATTTACACAATTTCATGTGGAGCTCTCTGAGTGAAGGAATCAAGGAATCAACCACTAGGGGTGAGCATCCCAAGTTCCTGACCTGAAAATATACACAAAAATTGATGTTCTGGGTTGTTACCTTGATTTCTGGAATGGTAAGCACAAATCTGGGATTCTTAGGCATTATAAAAAACACACCCCAGGGGAAAATGTGTTGTTTTTTGTCTCTGGGTGCTTATATTGTCATAAGTGGCAGCTGCTGTTCCTCCTCCTCCTCTGCTGCCACTGCTGAGGCCTGCAGTTGCTGCTCTCAGCTGGATGACACTTTCAGAGGAATGAGAGACCCCCCCACCTACCAAGAACTCCTTAAATAGTAGTAACATACCCCAACAGTGGACAGCCAGCATGAAGACATGTGTCTCAATCATAGCAATTGGATTATTGATACATTGCATGCAATTGCGCACACATGTGCTCTATATTTTTATAAAAAATGACTGCACAGTTTCAAAGATTGCCATGATGGAATGGAGACACACTTTTCTGCACAGGAAGTCTTACTTACTTTGTGGAAGGAGATGGACCACTACAAGGAAGAATGGCAAATGCAGAATTTTTAGCAGAAAGGGGGGGGGTTGTCAGGCACTGTAAGAGAACATAAAGAAACCAGACGTAGCCAGGATTTTAAAAAAAATATTAATGACAGCTGGCACTCTTCTACTGGGCCATAACCATTTCCCTCCCATTGGAGAGAAGTGCCCTGAAGGGCACATACTTTAGGTGTCTGTAAAATTGAACTCCTTTGTCCATTCTATTTAAAACCCAGGGACTCTTTAGATTAGAGGGAAGACTATGTTCTGAGCAAATTTTGGTGCGGTTATCTTTAAAACAGCTGCACCAGTCTCTTGGATTGGTTTCCTTGTTGAAAACAATGGTCCCAACATTCCAGAACTCAGCCCCACCCCACACATGCATTTGAATCCTGAACTGGTACTGTCCTATCCAAAAATCAGGAATAAATGGTAAAAGTGTCCTTCCTCAAACCCGGATCTGAAATCATGATTATTTTTTTCTTGGAGCACACCCCTACAAACCACATGAAGCTCTCAGTATTGGGCCAGGCTAGGACTGAATGCAAAATGTGTGAAAGTGTCTTAAGTAATTTTTCATACTAATCCCATGTAGCAGCAATCTGAGGTTTACAGTTCTGCAGATGAAGTACATTCCTGTGTTTACTTAGGTAGCAGTGACATAGGTAGGACTTTTGGGATATGTAGGTCCTTTCCGCACTTGGATCTCATCCCTGGTTTAATCAGAGTTCAACTTGGAACACAATACCTTGCATTTATTCTTGGTTATAACAGTAATTGCTGTTATAACCAATTGCAAGTAGATAAATAGGTACCACTTCGGTGGGAAGGTAACAGCGTTCTGTGCGCCTTGATGTTTAGTCATGCCGGCCACATGACCACAGAAACATCTTCGGACAGCGCTGGCTCTTCGGCTTAGAAATGGAGATGAGCACCGCAACCCTAGAGTCAGATTCGACTGGCTTTCGAGCAAGGGAACTTTTACCTTTATATAACAGCATCTGTTTATCCCAGGATAAGTGTGGGGTGAAACTGGTGTGACCTCTATGTAATATGGCAACAAAAAATACCCCAGGATAATTACAGTGGTGAAGTCGATTGTAGTGTAGAATGTAAAAATACCCCAAGATAATTCACATGGGTGAACTCGCATGTAATGTAGAATGCACGTTCGGGAACAGTGTTGAACCAGGATTTAAGGTCTAGTGCAGAAAGGACCATAGTGCATTCCTATGGAGAGCTGTTCCAGTTTAAGCTTAGGAGTACACCGACAGTTTACTACATCATACCATACAGTTTATAGGGCATAAAACAAATCGCACTTCACATAATGTGCTGATGTATATACTCATATACACGATGACACTTCCACAATATATTTAATACTACAGACACTGCAAAACATGAAACCTTACGTTTTGGGGAAGGCTGCAGTGACTCTCTTGGTAGCTCTTAGTAGCCTGAGCCTAGAATCTTTAATGGTACATTAGTCTACATTTCCAGGATCTTAAATCGATTTACAATGCCCAACTGTTCCTGCTACTGCTGTTGCTATGTTATTACTGTTTTAATCTTTCTTATATCGGAATTGTATTGTTTTACTGGCTCTTGCTGTAATAAATTAGATCAGATCAGATCCTGCTACTGCTCTGAGTCTCACCTCTGTCCTTTGAATCAACCAGGACAAACTGCACAGAACCCTCAAGTAGTGAAGAAGAGACAGTGCAGGACAGGGATGCAGGCCCACTACCAAGATGCTACTGATCCAGTAAGGCATGGTTTTAGGCTAGAAAATCTACTGCAGCTCCAGAGGATAGCAAAAGTTTTCATTGTCTACCTTACTAGAGCAGTCCCTGGGAAACTGTACTACCTTGCCCTATAGGTGTCATGCAAATGCTGAGTTATAAGAAAGATCAGCCATCATTCAAGTCACCTTGCCTCAGTCACCTAAAGCCAGCTGCTTCTCTACAGTATGAACAGTTATGACAAGTTCTTTCCTTAGTTTCCTAAATTCCATACTCATTCTTGAAGTGGCAAAATAACTATGTCATCACTATTACCTTGTCATTTTGGCTTCACAGCTTTTTTCTGACTGTACTGCCACTATGCGTGGATAAATATATCTTTTCAGTTTTGTTTGTTTCTATGTGTTGTCACTGTGAATGGTTTCAATCTGCCGATTTTGTTGTTACATGATACATATCATCCATTTGTTTCTTGTATACATTTTTATGAAGATGATGAAGAAGAAGAGCTGAAGAGATTGGATTTATACCCCGCCCTTCACTACCCAAAGGTGTCTCAGAGCGGCTTACAAACTCCTTTCCCTTCTCCTCCCCACAACAGACACCCTGTGAGGAGGGTGGGGCTGAGAGAACTCTGACACAAACTGCTCTTTTTCAAGGACAGCTGTGCCAGAGCTTGTGACTGACCCAAGGTCACATCAGCAGGTGCAAGTGAAGGAGTGGGGAATCAAACCCAGTTCTCCCAGATTAGAGTCCGCACACTTAACCACTACACCAAACTGGAATGTATATATCATTTACACACACAATGTACATCATGTGCATGTGTATTTATAACATACAATGCTGATATATTGATACATAAATAACACTGACAAAATGCATTCACTGTATAGGAAAAAAAGATGTGGGGAAAGGGAAAACAGTGCAAAAAGAAAAACTCATGAGTTCAATCTGCACAAAGGGGAAGTGAAACTATTAACAGGGACATTTGAATCAAACTGGCAGTTCAATGGCAGTTCAATAAGTACCACATGGTAAGCATCATCTGCAGCAGCCTTTAACCGATTGAATTACCTTTCCTTCCTAACTAATTGGATGTCTAATAGGCCCCAGATAAGTTTTACTGGGCCATGTTTTTCTAATGCTTTCTAAATAAGTGATAGGCATAAACAGGTACTGAAAGATGTCAGAGGTAAAAGTGTGTATATGTGCATACATGCAATTATAATATTCAACAAGACATTTAAAAGTATACTAAATGTGGAAAATGCTTTGAAAAAATGTGCATATTACCAATATCCCAGCATATGTATTAATATCTCATTTCTTTTTTGCCAATGTAATTCTGGAGAAACTGACAACAGGACATAATTAATAGGGTTTAGTACAGTGTTAAATGTTACCTTGACAAACACTTGTATTTGTCTTGTGCACTTTGGTAAATTGGGATTGTGGTCACTGGTGTGTACACTTCCTTCTCTCCTCCCGCCATCCCTTTGTCTGAGAGACATACAATCAAGTGCAGTATTGTTCTTGAAATAGCATTCTATACATCACATCCATTTAAGACTACCATTATTTACAGATCTCACTTTAGCTATGAATTATATAGATTTTTCCTATGTTAAAACATAAAGGAATCCATTTTTGCACAAGCAAAATTCATTAAGAGGTAGTTCCCCAATCTCCATGTTCTCTGACCAATCCCCTGTCATATGTATATACGAATCCTTTATCTACAAGTAGCAGTGGAGTAAATTTGCTGTACAGGATTTTAAGACAATGGAAGAACTGAAAATAGAAAAGCTCCTCACAAATATGTTCAAGTTAATTATGTCTCAGGGATCATTCCCAGAATATTGATAAATACAAATGTGCAGATGCATTCACAAAAGGCTTCTCTATAGGTGAATGCCAAGGAAATCGCACCTTATGGTGATTTTCTGTCATGAATCATATAAATGAATCCTTACATTTTCTCTTCCTCTAAAACATTTTAAACACCCAATCAGGGTTCACAAGATGGTGAACATAAAAAAGATTAGCACATTTAAACATTTAAAAATACAGTACATTTTTTGATTAAAAACATGTTAACAAACAACATTAGAAGAAGGGCCAATAACTGTTTGGGGGGGGGGCATCTCCTTGGAGAGGGAGTTCCAGAGTTCTGGTGCCATGATGGAGAAGGCCCTTTCTCAGGTTGCTACTCATCTAGCCTCGGATGGCAACCAAAGCAGGGCCTGCAAGGATGACCAGAATGAAAAGGCAGGTTCATATGGGACAAGGTGGTCCTTAAGTATGTTGGTCCCAGACCATACAGGGCTTTAAAAGTCAATACCAGCACCTTGAATTGACCTCAGAAGCAAATTGGAAGCCAGTGTAGTTGGAACAAGATGGGAGTTATATGCTTCCTATGACCCACTCCAATCAACCCTCCGGATGTAGCATTCTGTACCAGTGCTTCCAGTGTCTCCAAGGGCAGCCCCACATTGCACTTTGCAGTAATCTAATTTAGATTAACTCAATCCCTAAATATAAGAAGGATTTTAACTGCAGCCAAAACTGTACTGGCCCAGAGATGGAAATCAGACAAAACTACCACAATTAGACAATGGTTGTTGAAAAGTTGGGATTTTTTAGTTATGGACAAAATATCAGACCAGTTGTTACCACCTACCAATCACATTTCATGGAGAAATGGTTTACCTTTCTTATTATATTTCCAGTTCTAATATGGAAGACAATAAGTTACCTAGGGAATATATTCACTTTTCTCTCTACTGATGACTATGTTGCATGACATTCTTCTGCATACATTAATGTTGTGTTCTTTGCTTGGTTTGATTATTTTGATGTATATAATTGGATCTTATATTGTTAAAGATTAATTTTATATACTATTAATGAAAATGTTAATATTAAAATCTCTCTTTTTTTTACTATTTACTATGTGTTGAAGGCTTACAGACAGTTCCACATCATTTCCTGAATGCTGAGCTCCTATGAGGTGTCTAATGTCAGTGCACAATTGCTAGGCTATAGATGTTCTTGTAAATTGTCAGATAAAGGCAATGTCACGGTATGGTGCCTTTCAGATGGGAGTGAGAAAGACATCAGACAAGAGCCTGAAAACAGATCTGTCAGTTAACTTCACAGTCAAGCTGATAAAGGTACACTAAAACCACTTAAAGAATGAAAGACTGATTGTACCTGTTAGATAAAAATTACAGCATTTACTTTGGAAGTTAACCTTGTTCCAAAGATAGATGTTCTTAATGCACCAAATTGTTCTGTTTTCTTTACCAGTGTGCACATTAGTATTTGGGTTCCTTCCTGCTTGAAAAGAAAGAGATCCATTTTCAAAAAATGATTTGAAACAATTTAACATTGCATTTGAAATAGTTTCAAAGGTCTTCTTCCTTTGTCATTTGTTTGGGTGAATGTTTATATTTCTTGCATTTCAGTGCCTTCGCTCAGCTCTTTTTTCCTCTGCTGTTTAAGTGATCAAAATAAAGTGAATCTTGCATAATACTTCTACACATAGACTTTTCTGCTACTATTTTACAATTTTAAAAGTAGTTCTCTGGAAAGAGAATTACATTTTCTAAATCTAGATTGATTCTAGAGTGCCAGCAGGTAATAACAATTCTGTATCAAACTCTTTTTTCCACTTATACTAACCCAACCCTTGGAACAAGTGGGTACAATGCCATGCCTATCAAGCATAAGGTGTGTTTTTCAGGTTTTAGGGATCCCAGAGTGCACCCTACCATACTAACATTACATACTACATTAGTGATAACACTAAAAAATTCAGAATTGTGGAGCTGTGACTAGGAACTTCCCCAGTTCAGAACTTCTACACTAACCCCCAAACCCTTAAAGTGCAAGCTCAGCTCACAATTGCTTCAGTCTTAGCCCTGGCCCCAGCTATGAGGAGGAGTGCTGCTCTGGCATTCATCAGATCCTGAATGGGCATCTTATTGTTACACCCAGGCCACATCACTAGCCTTTTTTTTTGTTACTGCTAGGTTAGCTTTGGAGAAAGGGGAGAGACAATGGGGAAGGGGCACATTCATGAGGGGTTGCTGTTGCATAGGCCTACAGGCTTTGCCATGTTCCTACAGTGAGAGAAGGATAGAAAAAGATGTCTAGGCCTTGCCATATTCCTAGTGACAACATGAGGAGAAAACTGGAGACTGCAATGGATCGGAGTTTAAAACAAACTAGTTTGTGTCCAATCCAAATCCATCCCAAGTTAGTTCATTTAAAGTGCACTCATTCTAAATCAAGCTAAAGTAAGATTGTCTGCCACTACTACTGCAAATTATTGAACTATCCTTAGAACTGTAAAACAGTATTGTAAAAGTTAACTGCTGAGGGTGTGTGTCAATCCTAACTACCACCAGGAGAAGACAGATATCAGTGCAGCAATCCCCTCTGCTCCTGGAGTTTCTTCCAACCCCTGGAAAGTAAATTCCCTAGGTTGTGGGACATGGATTCAAAGGAAAGTTGGTTGGAGACTGAAATGTGGACAGGGAAAGATACAAAGAAGAAGAAGAAGAGATTGGATTTATACCCCGCCCTTCACTTGGAGTCTCAAAGCGGCTTACAAACTCCTTTCCCTTCCCCTCCCCACAACAGACACCCTGTGAGGTGGGTGGGGCTGAGAAAATTCTGACACAAACTGCTCTTTTTCAAGGACAGCTGTGCCAGAGCTTGTGACTGACCCAAGGTCACATCAGGAGGTGCAAGTGGAGGAGTGGGGAATCAAACCCAGTTCTCCCAGATTAGCGTCCGCACACTTAACCACTACACCAAACTGGCTCTCTATGGGAGCAATCAGTTAACTTCCATGTTATTCAGTGGGGTTTACTCACAGGATTAGAAATGGGCATGAACCATCTTAAAAAAGTAAGTTTGTGAATAATTTTGGCCAGTTCATGGTTCACAAACCAAAGTTCATGAACTGAAGAGCCACCATGAACTTCCATGAATCTTAAGGCAGTTTGTGGCAGTTCATGAAGAGCAGCCATTTAAATCCCTGCTTTCTGTTCCCTGCCACTTTCCATGGGGAAACCCCCACTTTCTGCTCCCTGTCACTCTGCTGTTTTTCATTGAGAGCAGAAAAAAGGGGCTCCGAGCCACTGAAACCCTTCTTTCTGCTCCTCTGCACTTTTCACTGGGAGAACCCCTGCTTTCTGCTCCCCATGAAAAGCAGTGGGGAGCAGAAAGCAGGAGTCATGAACCACTACAAACCAGTTTGGTTCGCAAACCAACCTCCCGATTCATATCGATTTGTGGTAAGTTCATGGTTCAACCATGAACCAAAATGAACCACAAAAATGTGGTTTCTGCTCATCCCTACACAGGATAGTGCCCTTAAGCTTTCAGCCAGTATCACCCTTAGATTTATCTTACATCAGTGCAATTACTCTGTGCTCTTCCCTCTTCCACTGCAGGCTCCAATCCATGTATCAATTAATTCACATGGCTTCTGTGATCCTAGGAATTTACTTTTCAGAGGCTGGAAGGGAGTACAGGAGCAGAAGGAATACAGAAGAGAAATGTGTCTTCTGCTGCCAGTATCTTCCATGAGCCTTCTAACTGCACTTCCTCAGGGCCACTATCTAGGTCACTACCTGGGACTAAGGCATCCTCATTTGTCAGGGTTTGGGTCACTAGTTAGGGTCATTTCAGAAATTTATGTACTTTAATGCCTTGAAGAGTGTTCAGAAGTTGCAGCTAGTGCAGAATGTTTCAACTAGTAATCAAGGCCGGTTACCAGGAGCATGTGACCCTGATCTTACAGCAATTACACTGTCTACTGATCCACTCTCAACCCCAAATCAAGGTGTTGGTTTGTCCTTTAAAGTCCTACATGGCTTGGGACTAAGGAATCTGAAGAACCATCTTCTCCCATACTTCCCCACCTGGGAATTAAGATCACAGGGAGAGGCACTCCTGACTGTCCCATTGACCAAAGAAGCTCATCTAGTGGATTCATGAGAGAGGACCTTTTCAGTGGCAGCCCCACAATTATGGAACAATCTCCCCAGGGAGGTGTGCCTGGCCTCCTCCCCCTCAGTCTTTAGAATCTTGGAATCACTATTCGAATCAACTATTCCAAATAAGAAATACACTAAAATAAAGAGGATGTATAGCCCTTCTTGTCGAGAATACAGATGTAAGGACTGAATGAGTTTATCATATGTAGCGAGATAAGAAACCAATATCGCTCTTGAGTCCTGGGGGGGCATTCCTCTTTATTTTATTTAGTAAATGTTTGCACATAAACATAAGCTGTCAGGTGCCTTACATTTCCATTTGTAACTGCTATTCCCTATCCCATGTTTAGGTTTTGTGCGGCTTTTATTTTGTGGCTATTGATGAATATTGTGCCTCCTAAGCAAATTCCAGTGCCCTTGAATGTAAGAATAAATTTCAAGACCAGAGTGGGGGGGGGGGAGAGCTGCATTCTTGGTAAACTCCTGCTGACAGATAGAAAACCTGACTATCACAGAGCTGATCCAGTCAGTTGGCTGTCATGAAATACAGGCTGCTGCAAAATTGGCTTTCACTCACCCAGGGCTTACTATATCAACAATATGATTTATAATAGCTAAGATTGCATGAGCATTCAGAACAATATGTGTTGCTGTAATGTCTGCTATCTTATCACTATTTTCTTTTAATTGGACAGAATTGTGTAAGGTCATTCAAATCAAGATTAACAGAAACAGCTATCACTGAGAGCAATGCATGATGCCAAATTTAAGACAGCATGGTAAAATACAGCATATACTAGGGATGGGCACAAACCAGAAAAAGCGGTTCGGTTCATGAACCAAACCATGGACTTGTCATAGACAAAAAGAACCATTCATACCAACTGAACCAGTTTGTGAAGTTCATGATGCAGTAGAACAGCCCCCCCCCCCCAGCATGCTAGAGACACCAAACTCAAAGCAGGTCTCTAGCTAACTCTCCTCTACCTGCCTTCCAAGTTTGGTAAGAATTTAATTTACGGGGTCTGAGTTATGCCCCCCCCAAAGAAGGTGCCCCCAAGAAAGTGTTTTCTGGGGAAATGAGATGTAGCAGGATATAGAATATCCCCCTGGCATGCTAGAGACACCAAATTTGCAGGACATCTCTGGCTGACTCTCCTCTACCTGCCCCCCCCAAGTTTAGTGAGGATATGATTTATGGGTTTCAGTTATGCCCCTCCAAAGAAGGTTCCCCATCCTTCATTGTTTCCAAAGGAGGGGGGACAGCAAAAACAAAAAGAGAGAGAGAGATAGAAGACCAGCAGAACAGAAACAAAATCAAAGTTCCCAGGAATATCTGCAGTAGAAACTGAAGGTAGAGGCATTTTTACCAGCCTAGCAGAACCAGAGCAATGTTCCCTGAGACCACCTGAGACCCAAATCCAAACCAGCATGCAATGACATATGTAGATGTGGTAGCTCCAAGCCCTGAGACATATGTAGACATGGTGGCTTGAAAGCCCTGAAAGTAGACTTATGTAGATGTGGTGGCTCCAAGCCCTGCCACTGAGACATTATATAGTGGCTCAAAAGCCCTGCGAATTAGTTAGACCTGGTGGCTCAGAGCCCTGAGAAGTAAGTAGTCCTGACACCCTGAGAAGTAAGTAGACATGGTGGCTCACAGTCATGACACCCTGAGAAGTAAGTGGACATGGTGGATCAAAGCCCTGAGAAGTAAGTAAACGTAGTTTGAAAGCCCTGAGAAGTAGTTAGATGTGGTGGCTTGAAGCCCTGAGAAGTAAGTAGACATGGTGGCTCAAAAGCCCTGAGAAGTAAGTAGACATGATGTGCCCTGAGACTGCCTAAGACCCAAATCCAAACCAGCATGTAATGATATATGCAGACATGGTAGCTCCAAGCCCTGACATCTATGTAGACGTGGTAGCTCCAAGCCCTGAGAAACAAATAGATGTGGTGGTTTGAAAACCCTGAGAAGCAGTTAGACATGGTGGCTCAAAGCACTGATAAGTAAGTAGATGTGTGGGTCAAAGCCATGAGTCCACCCCTGACACCCAAACCCCAAAACATGCAATGATGTATGTAGATGTTGTAGCTCCGAGCCCTTACACCCAAAAGCCAAAGCATAACCACAATGCTTAAAGCCAGGGCTGAACCACACAGGGTTGAACCACACAGGGCTGAACCAAACCTCGTACCCAGAGAAGAGATTGGATTGAATTTATACCCCAGCTCCGAGCCCTTACACCCAAAACCCAAAGCATAACCACATTGCTTAAAGCCAGGGCTGAACCACACAGGGTTAAACCACACAGGGCTGAACCACACCTCGTACCCAGAGAAGAGAAGAGATTGGATTGGATTTATACCCCGCCCTTCACTTGGAGTCTCAGAGCAGCTTACGAACTCCCCTCCCCTCCCCACAAGAGACACCCTGTGAGGTAGGTGAGGCTGAGAGAGCTCTTTCCAGAACTGTCCTTGAGAGAACAGGTCTGACAGAACTATGGCTTGCCCAAGGTCATCCAGTAGTTGCAAGTGGAGGAGTGGGGAATCAAACCCAGTTCTCCCAGATTAGAGTTCGCACACTTAACCACTACACCAAACTGAGGAGAGGCAGAAAGGTAGGTACCCCCAGACTTTCGATTGGGGAAGTCCCCAAAGTAATTCCATGGAATCTGGGAAGGTATAATGAATGTGGGTACTCAGCAGAGGAACCCACTAGCAATGGCTGAAATATACAGGTGCAGAGCACCCTCACAATAGGGGTGTATTATTCTGTTCTGCATCTGGGTCCAGAGCACGCTCATCCATTGCAGTGAATTCTTCTCCTCCACAGATAAATGAAAACACATGTGAAGCTGGCAGGGCCACCCCTCAAGTCTAAAAGGACAGAAAGGCAGACCAGGCATTCCCAGAGTTTTGATGGGTGGTCCTCAAAATTACCCCATGGCAGATTGGCAGGCATCCCACACTACTAGGAAAGTAGTATGTCCACAATGCTCACAGCCCCCTCCCCCAGAAACTAAAACACACAGCCAGTACCAGAAGGACAGATGAAAAGGCGGGCACCCCCAGACTTTCAATGCCCCCCCCAGACTTTCAGTAGGGGATCCCCAAAATTACCCATGGCAGCTTGGCAGGCACCCCAGCCAGACACCACAAGGAAAAGAAGTGTGCCCACAACGCTCACAGACCCTCAGTCCCAATAAAAAGATCCTCTGGTAACAGCCCAACCATAGGTGAAATTTCTGAATGGTTCTTCACCATTAGCTGAACACATTGTACAGATAAGAGATCACCTGTTGTGATTGTGAATTCTATAAATGCCATAGAAAGGGGTAGTCAAACGGGCTTGCTTGTACAGGCAGATGTTTGTTGAGGTAGATGTTTTTCCATGAGGTAGGTGTTTTGTTATGAGATAGGTGTTGGTTCATAAGGTAGGTGTTTCCTTATTAGGTAGATGTTTGGTTGGATGTGGTGCGACTGCACCCCCACTCAGCAGAGGTGGCCACTCATAAGGTAGGTGTTTTCTTATCAGGTAGATGTTGTTTGGTTGAATGTGGTGTGACTGCACCCCCACTCAGCAGAGGTGGCCATTCTCCCACCCAAGAGCCAAGGGTGCAAACCACATTTTGGATCATCCAGAGATGAGGAAGAATGGGGGGACACACAGGGGGACAACACTGGGAGACCTTGATCTTACTCCACCAGGTCCAGAGCAGGGTGGCCCAGCAAGGGGATGCTGACCTTGTGTGACCAGTACTCAAGGGGATTGGCAAAGGCAGGCTCGGGGGACTTGGCAAGGTACTCCCTCACCATCACTTATGCCAAATCCTCCACCATGGTACCCCCGGCCTGCCCACCACTGCTGCTGATCTCCCACCTCACCGACAATAAACAGTAGTGGGGTTTCTGCCTGGTTGGGCTTTTGGAGGCTGGACTGCGGCTCCTCCTCCTCCTTCCCCCTCCCCCCCCAGCTTCTTCCATGTGCTGTTATTTCTAGCCACATCTGCTGGCCTGAAGCCTCTGCACTTCTCCACAGAACTTACATTTCCACTCCATGACTTCTGCATTATGGAGACCAATGCTGCCTTTAATATATGGGTCGCACATACAAGCCAGCTTGTACTCCCATTCTTTGAAGAGAGGATGCATCCTGGTGGAGATGCCCACTTACAACCTCTCTGCCAAGGCCCAGGCTTGTGAGAGTACAGCTGTCCCCTTGGGGTCTGGCTGCAGTGCAGAAGGCAGTGCCCTGTCCAGCCCTCAAATCAGCGGTATTTCTTGCTCCAAGGCTGGCCATGTGGGTGCAGAGCACCTTGGTGGTGTCCTGAAAGGGCTCGAGGACATGCACCATTTGGGAGAAGGTCAGCCAGTTATTTGAGCTGCTGCTGAGCAGGTGGGAACATACCAGACGAACTGGTGTTCTGGCTCATCCCCCTCCCCCTGCCTCTCATGCAGCAGACAGGCGGACTTGATGCATGAGAAGTGGGCAGCCAGGTGCCGGCAGGTCCCTGGGAGCATGACATCTTGGAGGGTGGCCTGCCTTGGGGTCCCAACGATGGCACCCAAAGCATGGGGAGCCTTTCTTGGAGGGGTCTCCTGCTCCCCCTCCACTTGTCCCTGCTGAAATGGAATGGGCCTCTTCCTCCTCCCACTGCCTACCACTCCTTCCTCCAGTGACAACAAAGTGGGGTGCACCCTTTACAGGTGCCTGTGGAGGACGGAGGAAAACAGGTGTTGGGTGTTCATGCCCCTGCAGACATGGGAGTGGCAAAGCTGGCAATCTGCCACACAGGGGTCACTGTGGGGTGTGCGGAAATGTTTGCACAGGCTAGCCTGGGAATAGGTCCCCACGATTGGAGCAGGTGGGACTAGGCACAGCTGCTTTCTGGCACCAGGCTGGGAGGTGCCAGAGGGAAGTATACTTGGGGCAGCAGGAGCAGCAGGGAGTTGGGACCTGGAAAGGGAAGATGCTTCCCCCCAGTCTCTGAACCACTGCTGTCAGAGGATTCCTCTCCAAGAAGAAAGGCAGGATATGCATGTTTTAATTAATAAATTAATGGCAGAAGTAGTCCATGTGTGCTGTCTTTAAAAATGAAACTGCTTTGACTGAGGAGTTTTTCCTGGCTTTTCATTTAGTTTTTCTACAGGACCCAAATGTTGACAACAATATTTTTAAAATAGTAGAAATCTGATGTGACCTCATGTGTGTTACAAATGTAGGTTGTTTCTGTCTTAGGCATTCTGTGTTAACACAGAGAGATAAAGATCCAGCACGGTATAGTGTTTAGTGTTAAACTAGGGCATGGGGGACCCAGATTCAAATTCCCACCTTGCCATTAAGATCACTGGGTGACGAATCGTTCCGGTTTTGGTGATTCGCCCAGCAGGTGTGCAGCAGCGGGGCTCCGTATGGTGCGGCCTGTCCCACGGTGGGCAGGAGGGGAGCTGGCTGGCCGGTTCCACCCCAGGGACCCTGTAGAGGGCCCCCAGCCATGGGGCTTGAGCAGTGCCGCTCCCGAGGCACAATGCCAAGAAATTGAGGCACCAATATCTGGGGGGGGGATGGTGAAGCTCAACCCGTCTTCTGGAAGTGCAAGTCTTACAGCACAGGTCACGAGAACAAAAACAACCATAGACTTTCCCTTGATGATTGCTATGGCACTGCGCCCTCTGCTGGATCAAATGATCACCTTAAACTGCAAATTGGAAACACTCTACAATCAGTTTAAAGAGCCGTCTAAGGAAGCAGAGACAATAGCTAATGAATACATCATCGAATACGAAGAACTGTCTATGGAGCTGCTCCAGAAAATTGAAAATACACAAGAAGCAGCAGAAAAAGACAAGGCTACAGAAGTAGAAGGCGGTCTGGAAAAGGCATCTCAAAGAAGACTTTGAACTCAAACTAGGAGCAGTAGCTCCTAAGATTTTAAATCCCAGATGAGACTATGAGCTTTATGGAATTTATAAGAAAGAAGAAGAAGAAGAAGAAGAGATTGGATTTATACCCCGCCCTTCACTACCCAAAAGTGGCTTACAAACTCCTTTCCCTTTCCCTCCCCACAACAGACACCCTGTGAGGTAGGTGGGGCCAAGAGAACTCTTAACAGAAACTGCTCTTTTTCAAGAACAGCTGTGCCAGAGTTATGGCTTGCCCAAGGTCATCCAGCCAGGTGCAAGTGGAGGAGTGGGGAATCAAACCTGGTTCTCCCAGATTAGAGTCCGCGCACTTAACCACTATGATCTGTGTCTCAAGAAATTTTTAGTAACCTATCAGACAAATGCATAAGCGGTTTTTATCTTAGTTTATCTGTAATATGCTAAACTTAAGATGAGATTCAACCTGTTTACTTTTCTTTTTAGAGCAATATTGTAAGTGAAATACCAGTTTAAGCATTTTTAAGCTAATTGACCTTGGCCACTTGGGTTATTAGTGTTTTTTTCCTCTTCTCCCGTAGTTTGTAGAATACCCCTTCCCCTTGATTTCTTGGTAGTTTTTAGGCCAGTCAGTCTCCTTCACACTAATCTAACTTTGCAGAGGAGGGGGAAATGATATATGCCAAACTCCTTGGAGGAAGATTCAGATAGGAATGGACTAAATAAATAAATAAATAAATAGTTTGTTCCAACCAGTCCCAGCCTGCAGTGTTGGGACAAACTAGAACATACTGTTCTCATTAACTTCCAATTTTTAAAATAATAACTTTAAAATTTCAGCACATTTAATAATCAGAATAATCTGTATTATTTTGCTTCCTCTTTCTCATAGACTTGTGGATATCTAAACCAGAAGGCTGGTACATTCCAGAAAAGTGGCAACATTTCCTGTTCCATTGGCTAGATGTCTTCTGTTTCTGTATAAGATACTCTCAGTGCATCCAGCATCTCCACCTAAGGCTGAATAAAATATACAGAGTAGACAATGACAGGTATTAGAGATGTGGAAATTTAAGATTTAGTTCCTGTTTTTTGGACATATCAAAACATAAACATGTATAATTCAATGATAGGATATCCAAATCTTCCTAGCCAAAAGAACATTAAGTGACATATCAGGGAACCACCAGCTTAAAAAAAAAATCCTACTGTGGAATGCCAGGCTAAAACGAAACAAAACAGAATCTCTAATCCAGGACTTAATTTTGGATGTGTCTGTGTGCTTGAAATATATTACTGAGACCACCGATGTCTGCCAGGTTTCTTATTCCAACAGCAAACTAGACCTAAGGTCAGGAGGACAGAGTCATTATAGTCTATTGTGACTTGATCCCCTTCACCGGGTGGCCTGAGGAACAATCACTTGTATTTGGAGATTTTGAGTCTGGTATAGTGATGACTGCCTAACAGTGTCTCTTTCAGAGTGGACTAAGAGCCAGGCTAGACATGACAGCATCCCTGAATCCATCATGGGGACTCACGTCCAGTTTGGAGCTCCCCAGCCCAGCTTCTCCTCCTCCACTGTGCCAGCCAGCTAGCCTCTGCTGGCCATAGAACCTGACCCCCTCTGCCCTGCCTAGGGCTGCTCCTTTAAGCTGCAGGTCTCCTACAACCACCTACTGTCCTAGTGTTCATCTTGCACAGATCCTGCTAGGAGCAGGAAAGCACTGTGGTTGGCACTTCTAGTCGGCAAGTGGCCACCAGAGAGTTTTTCTGGGTTGACTGGGGGATACCTGCATGCCTGCCATGAAGACTGCTGGCAACACCAGCAAGGCATCAAAGGCAGGAGGGGATTGTTCTGAAGAGGCCTTAGTGTGACATCTTCAGCATGGAGGACCCTATGCCAATTTCAGGAACTTCACTGACTTGGTAAAAAAATGGCCCACTTTTAAAACTGGAAAATGTTTTCACTAGCCAAGCAGCTAAGAATCATTTTCCCTGAAGAGGCACTGAAGCACCAGGCACTTTCCCCCTCCACTTAGGCTCCATATACGTTGTCAATAGCACTCCCTTTCTCCTCATTTCTGCATCAACATTATTTTGAGCCAGTACACATCATAATTTCATGTAGAGAAGCAGGGAGAATGGATGCATTAATATTTAAAGCCATTCAGTTTTAATGAAAGCACATCCCACTTGACTCTACAATGTATGCCAGCTTTCTCTTTCTAGGAGAGAAAGTGAAATAGACAAAGAAGATGTGGAAATCCTATTTAATCCCCCGCTGAAGTGACCCGATAAATATGGTGGAGGGTGGGTTTTTTTTGTTTTTTGTTACATTTTCCACTCCAGAGCAAATCACTAGAGATTTAGGCATCCAAAGTCAATTGCTTTAGCAGGTAGCTGTGATAGGTTAATAATGGTGCACTGACAATTCCCAAACTGGTACAGCACAGGTCTTTAGATTGATTTGCAAATCCCTAGGGAGATGATATCACAGGTACTGTGCAGGGAGAGACTTAATCAGCTTTCTTCCTGAAAGGCACAACATCTGCAGGAGGATAGGTTGTTGCCAGAGAATGAGTGAGGATTCTATGGGCAGGGAAACTTCTGTGCAGAAGCAGGAAT
>NW_015165978.1:65475-67249 GCF_001447785.1 Gekko japonicus
AACGTTATGCAAATGACAGAGTGATGAGCGATCACTGGAAGGAGCAACTACAGGGGTCCAGTTTAATTAATCAGGGGCTATGTGCAATCCTTTAGATCTGAACAAAATGAATTTAAATAGGAAGACAATAGCATTATACCTGAACAAAACAGGGATTTGATAGGAAATTGTGTTCTGAAATTGTGGAAAATATTGGCCTTAAAAATGGGTAGGGGGGGTCACCTGATATTACTTATTATTAATAAAACTACAGAGAGGGCCTTGTCTGAAACCTTTAGAAAATGGGCTGTTAGGTTAACAGTAAAAGAGTCCATATATCCACAACAATATGTCATCCTATTAAAGCAATTGTGATCTATATGTAGAAGCAGACTTTCCATGACTTGATGTATGGCTGTCTAAGTCAGTTGAGCAGACTCTGAACTGTGATGGTTCTAATTGTGGTGGGATGAAGGGAGCTTTTACTCTCAAAAACTTATACCCTGGAGATCTTGTTGATTTTTAAGGTGCTACTGGTCTTAAATCTTGCTCTTCCACAACAGACCAACTTGGCTACCCACCTGAAATTAGCAGAACAACCCACAATTTGTAGTTACATAATTTTATAGGATGGGACCTTGTGTCACTCATGTGAAGCTGGATTCTGAGACTTCCTTTTGCTAAGTAAGGCACTTGCTCTGGTGGAAGAAGTGAGTCATGGGATCCAACCAATGGTTTTATTTGTAAATAATATATTCTTCCAGAATTTGTTCAGTTTAATCATAAGAGTTAGGCGTCACTAGCTCTTCCTGATAGATTATTCAGTTTCCTTTCTGTTTTTTTTTTGCCTTTATAATTTCTTATGTTTCTGTCTTCCAGCACAATATGGTTGCCATAATTCATTATCTGAACCTTCCTCCCAACTAATTAAAAAGAGCTTTACATGAAAAATCTCTCTGTGTTCTTATCAGGGGATCTATTTAGCCAATATACTATCCTGTTTTTAAAAAGAATGTTTAGATTTCTGCCTGAAAGGAAACAGTAATGATGAATGAAGAGGAGGACATATGGAAAACTCATTTGGGTGGTATATTTATATTATGCTGGCAAGTGTACTGTTCTGGATGTCCTCAATAAAACAACCATTCTTTGCTCCCACCTTTCTTATTATTTGCTATTTAGAAGGGTGCCCTGTGTATTTTTGAAACAAAATGAAAAACTCTAAGAAACCAAACTTTGGAATTAACTACTCAGCAAATCTCCTCAGGTATTAGGGCTTTCTGCTGCCTGATGTTGCTGGAGGTTTTGTCTGGGTACATCAAATTGGAGAGTCATACCATGTGCTGTTACCAGTTCACACATTTCTTCTCAGAGGTCATTTTGGGGGGGATCGCGGGGGATCACAGTCCCCCTGGGTGAGGTACGGGGGGGGCACATGACAAAGCCCCGCCCCCTGCTTCCGGCCACCCCGCTTCCGGCCCTCATTCAGCCAGGAGGAGGCAGGAGAAGAGGGAGAGTGTTGCTTCCTCCCTGCCTCTCCCCAACCCTGCCTGCCTGGGGGCAGGGAGGGCCTTCGCGGGGCTTCCTTGCACTCACAAACCTGATTCTCCCAGATTAGAGTCCGTGTTCCTAACCACTACACCAAACTGGCTCTCCAAACTCACCAAATTGAAGCAGTCAAGCAAATTTAGAGTCCAGTGGCACCTTTAAGACCAACAAAATTTTATGCAAGGTATGAACTTTTGTGTGCACGCACGCTTTTTCAAATACATTGGATCGGTAGGTAAGGTTCAAA
>NW_015165978.1:68607-75485 GCF_001447785.1 Gekko japonicus
TTATTTAGTTTTGCCTTTGCACATCTTTATCATGTTACATGTTAGTTTGCTGTTCAGCCCCTGTCTATAAGTTTGAACCTTACCTACCGATCCAACGTATTTGAAAAACTGTGAATGCATCCAAAAGCTTTGTGGGTCTTAAAGGTGCCACTGGACTCTAAATTTGTTCCACTTACAAGTATACACATGTAGGGACTCACTGCAGACGTTTGGCCGTATATGTGAGGGTCAGGACACTGGGCACAATCTCATTCCCCTTTTTGAGTAGCTGAACAGGGCTCCAGACAAGCTAAAAGCACCCAGTGAGTTCCATGACTGAGAAGGGATTTCTCTGGTTCAACTCTTCACTGTATCTACTGTGCTTTCTAAGTTTGGGCTAGAACCATTCACTCACAGAGCTTTACTAGGGCTTCTGCAAACACAGTGGCAGACAAGTTATGTTCATCCATATACACAGGCAGGAGACTGGCTTCTGCACCTGCAGAACATAAAATCTAAGTGGCTCCTAAATTAAGCCTGCACTTAGAAACTTCCAGCAAGCTACAAATGGTGGTATGTAAAAGTGTATATAATAAGCTCTGTGGGTTTGAAGGAGAGAGGTAATCTTTGAAAATATAGTGGAAGCTACTGCAGGAGCTGAAACATTTCTGTGCCATGCATGCTTTAGCGGAGCAGCATATTTCCAGGATGAACAAAAGGTACCATCCATCCATTAGAAAAATTGATGTGAACCTCCAGCATCTCAGATGATTTTACTGCAAGGAATATACTTTGCCCTGGAAGTTTAGGAAGGACCAAATAAATACGTTCTAAATCATTTTAATGGAATGTCAGCTTTGAAGCCTGACTATTTAAATGTCAACTCTATGAATGATTTCGCTTACGATTGTTATACCAAAAACATTAAACTAAACATTTATACTCACTCAGCTAGATGGATCTACATATCACATTCTGACATGGTATTCAGTCAAAAAGAATTAAAGAGATTTGTGTTTAAGTGTGCAAAATATAAAAGGTTTTCTCAATTATGAGTAGGCCTGCTACTAAACTGGAGAAATCAGATTTTAAATAGTTACAGTTTAACATGTGGTCAACCAACAGTTGTTTAGTTTATTAATAAAGACATTACCATTACTGAAATTAACTTCTCTTTGTATAGAATTGTCTGAAAATAGAAATGTTTCCTGCCAATACTAACAATGTTAATACATGGATGGTTTTTCTGTTGGAAAACGAGGACAACCAATAATGTTTGGCAGGCTAGAAAAATATAATTTCTTCTTCCCCACCCAGTGCCAGGTCTTTCAGTCCCTCTGGAGAAAACCAGTCATTCGGCACCATGGTGAGTCAGGCAAGAACGAACTATGTAAATGTGGCTAAACTATAAACGTGATGTTGTACAGAAACAATTCCATGGGTGAAAGTCACCTTGGGGAAGATGTCTGCCAGTGGACCTCCACTAAATGGATACATAGACACTCAAACACTCACTCACACACACCACTCTTTTGGGCTCCCACACTCCCGGCAATGCAAATGGAGTGTGGGGGACGCTTTGCTGCCCGGGCAGAAGAGGGGACAAACAGCTGCGTTGAGACACCACGTGTCGCAACGGCGGGTGGGGGCGGGGCTGACCTTTATAGGCTCAGACCCATTCCCACCCGTGCCAGTTCATCACCTTGTACTTGGAGTGAGGAGCTCTGAGCATGCTTGG
Source organism: Gekko japonicus (assembly GCF_001447785.1). NCBI lineage: Eukaryota > Metazoa > Chordata > Lepidosauria > Squamata > Gekkonidae > Gekko > Gekko japonicus. The sequence goes on from NW_015165978.1 coordinate 70,325, forward strand.
GGGTCCGGGAGTGAGCGAGCCTACCTTGGCCTAGAGCTCTGACTGGCAATGGTTGTGAGGCAGTGAGGGATCGATGAGCACGGTGGCAGCGAGTTGGCAGTGGCAGCGACTGCAGCGGCGAGGCGGCAGTGGAGACTGCAGTGGTGAGGCAGCGAATGCAGCAGCGACGTGGCGGCATCAACTGCAGCTGCAAGGCAGCTGAGGTGACCAGTGGCAGGTGGCCGAGTGGACAGGGTTCCCAGGCACCTCGGTGACGGGGAGGCCTTCGTGCCCAGTCGGGCTGGGGAGCATTGGAGGGTGGTCCAGCAACCTGGGGGGTAGCCAGCTGTGCGCTGTGGAGTGCTGGGGGGAGGTGAGACCAGCTGGTGGCAGTGGGGTGGGTGAGCCTTCGGGTGGGTGGGTCCCAACACCTGTAGTGGCCTACATGGGCCAGGATAGGCCTTTGGCATGGGCAAGCAACCTGCCCCAAGAGGCCCAATCGTAGGCCTGTGGAACATGACTCATCAGATGATGGAGGGGACCCAGTTAACACAGCCATTTTGGCACGCCTTGAGGCCCTCGAGAAGCAGTGAGGGGGGCCTCCCCAGTTGCCTGAGGCTCCGGCCGAGGCTAAGAAAGCTAAGCCTAAATCTGTTTCTTCCTTCCAGGCACAAGTTTTGGCATGCTTGGCCATGTTACAAGAGGGTCCGGGGTCATCAGGTGCGGCCAAGGTGAGTACAGCAATTGCTACACAGCAAGGCGATGATCAGCAGGGAGATGCTGCTGTGGATGGGTGCCAATTGGCGCTCTATAAGAAACCTCCATCCCAGGAAGGTAAAGAGAGCAATGTCCCACAGAATTCAAATGTGTGGCCATGGGGCCTCCTTCCTCTAGTTTTGCTCCCTTAGAGCGAGTTCAGTCCAAATTTCTCAGAGCAGTTCCTCAGGTCCCGAGGTGTGTATCGAATACACTGATCCATCTAGAGACAGGTGCTATATCAGTGGAAGCCAAAATTACTTTAGCTTCACTCCAGTATTGGCTTAAACTAAATTTCCATCCTCAGGGACTAACCCACTTGTTACTCTCAGACAACTTTCATTCCAAATGGCTGAGAGCAGTTCATAATAAATTATATGAGCTTGATTTTTCGCCCCCAAGCGATTTTGAGTATGCTTTGGGATATAGAAAAATCAGCCCTAAAACAAAGAATGATGGACATGGAGAGGCAGACAGATCTCGGTAGATGTCCTAAGTTTAGAGCCCCAGATTCTGTCAAATATTGCTTGCAACCCATGTCCTATTTATCACAGCTTGATACTCACAGGTTTAGGAAAACCTTCACATTAGCCAGATGTGAGGCTTTCTCCTCCGCGATGCTTGAGGGCAGATTCAAAAGGATATCCACTGAATATAGACTGTCGATGCAGCTCAGGAGAGATAGCAACTATTGAGCACATGATGCTCCGATGTAACTGGTATAACAAGATCCGTGACAAATATATTACTCCTCTTATAACAGATATGATGGGACAATCAGGTGCTGAGCAGTGTAACCGATTGTTAATTGATGGGAACCAGACAATTACGGAAACTGTGACAAAATTTTGGGTAGCATGCTACTGCATCCTAAATACACGATCAAATATATAATAATAGTTGCCTAATAATTATGTTATTCTTTTACTTTATTATGCTCAACTGTATTTTTATAGAGTTTTATTTTACTGTCCTAAATTCTGTTATATGAATGTTATGAATGTTATATTTAAGCATGTGTGTTCTATGGCTTGTTGCCGTAATAAATGCCTGACTGACTGACTGACTGACTGACTGACTGACGCGATATCTGAGGAGCTCTGTTCTGTCAAGTACACATAATTTGACCAGGCCATGCAGGTGGTTCATAGTTGTGGACAGGGAGCTGAACTAGCCAAGTGTGACATTGTCGGCTTTCTGTCTCCTCCCGGTTCACCCTGAGAATTTTGAGTTGTTAGGTTTTGCGTTTGAGGGTGAATTTTATATGGACCGGGCTCTTTGCTTTGGGGTGCTTTGTGTCCTGTACTGTTTTTGAGAAGTTTAGCTTCATTTTTGGAATGGGCCTTGTGATTTAGGACTGGCCTGAACAGTACGACGCACTACTTGGATGATTTTTTGTTCATGGGTGGCGCAGGTATTGGTCATTGTCAGTTTTTGCTAGAGTCTTTCATGGAATTGGCCACGGAGCTTGGAGTCCCATTGGCACGTGAAAAGACAGAGGGCCCCACCCAAGTCTTGACATTCTTGGGGATTGAACTAGATACCAGCAGACAATTGTCGAGGTTGCCCCTAGAGAAGTTTCAGTAATTGCAGAAGCTGATTGCCCATGTAGTGTCCCTTTGGAAGATATCCTTGTTGGAGCTCCAACAGCTGGTGGGCCACTTGAACTTTGCTAGCAAAGTGGTGGCTCCGGGCAGGGCATTTGTGCGTCATCTTTGCGATGCCATGGCGGGCTTGTGCCTGCCTCATCATAGAACTAGGACCACTAAGGGGATTAGGGATGACCTTTTGATTTGGCAAAAATTTTTAGAGTCTTACAATGGGATATTGTTTTGGCGGGAGGACCTTTTGGTCAAGGCAGAGCTACAAGTGGCTTCAGACTCAGCTGGCTCTTCTAGTTTTGGTATTTACTTTCGGGGGCATTGGTGTGCCGAAGATTGGCCGAGGGAGTGGTTCCAGGTGGGATGGGTCAAGGACCTAACCTTCTTGGAATTCTTTCTGATTGTGGTAGCATTTGGATTCTGGACAACGGATTTCACTGACCATACAGTCCATTTCTGGTGTGACAATCTAGGCATGGTGAGGGTTATTAATTCTTCGACCTCCAAGTCGGCTTTGGTCATGGCGCTAGTTAGGGCCTTCACGTTACTTTGCCTAAAAAACAATATTTTGTTCAAAGCACGGCATGTACTGGGGGCAAATAATAGGGTCGCTGACGCTCTCTCCTGAAAACAGATCGAAAACAGCCACTCATGGCCCTGCCCGTAATAGATGATAGAAAAGGCTTCAGTTGCCACAACCACTCTCAGCTTCCCTGTTTGGGGCTTGGGCTGCCTACTTATGGCAACAGCTGCCTGTGTCTGCCCTGTTCAGGGCTTGGGCAGCTGGCTCAGTGGTGGCCACTCATGCCCACTTCATCTGGAGCTTGGGCAGCTGTTTTGCATTGACAGCCTCTTGAACCTGCACCATGTGTTACTTGGGCAGCCAGCTTCCAGCAGCAGCAGCAGCCTCTAGCCACCTTGTATAGGGCAAGAACTGCCCTTGCTTGGCCACACCTGGGGCAGAGGTGACAGTAGTGATTCTGAGGCCCCATCCTGAACTTTTGTCCAGGGTACCCAGAATCACTAAGACCATCCATTACCTTCTTATGTGTTTACAACTAATCTTCTTTATCATGGCTTGTGTCCTCTTATGTAATGGACTCTTGGCCCAGATTAGACCAGGAAACATTTTACGATACATTTTAGGATTTATCCCTCATCACTGTTTCATAGACAAACAACAAAACTATTTTTTTTTCTCCGTGTACATAGAGTTTTCTTCCATTTTTACACCTGTAAAGGAATAGTGATCAGCCTACATGGGCCAGGATAGGCCTTTGGCATGGGCAAGCAACCTGCCCCAAGAGGCCCAATCGTAGGCCTGTGGAACATGACTCATCAGATGATGGAGGGGACCCAGTTAACACAGCCATTTTGGCACGCCTTGAGGCCCTCGAGAAGCAGTGAGGGGGGCCTCCCCAGTTGCCTGAGGCTCCGGCCGAGGCTAAGAAAGCTAAGCCTAAATCTGTTTCTTCCTTCCAGGCACAAGTTTTGGCATGCTTGGCCATGTTACAAGAGGGTCCGGGGTCATCAGGTGCGGCCAAGGTGAGTACAGCAATTGCTACACAGCAAGGCGATGATCAGCAGGGAGATGCTGCTGTGGATGGGTGCCAATTGGCGCTCTATAAGAAACCTCCATCCCAGGAAGGTAAAGAGAGCAATGTCCCACAGAATTCAAATGTGTGGCCATGGGGCTCTGGCAGCCAAGGTACCTCCAGGTCCTCAAACAGACAGTCAGCTGGGAGTTTATCCTCAGCAGGGGCTGGATAGCCTGTTTCACCCCCACCACACAGGTGGTGGGGGGCCGCACCCTGAATACCCGTGCCCTCCGGGTGGGTGGCCAGGATGGTATGGCACAGCCCCTGGTGGGCACCCATATGAACAGGTTCCAGCAAAAGTGTTACCTAGTGGAGAGTTGTCTATGCCCTTAGGAGACCATCTTTCAACAGCCACTAGAGATAAGATCCTCAGAGGGGATTTTATTGATGTCTTTAGCCTCCTCTTTGGGGAGCTAGAAAAAAAGGACAAGGAGAATTTGGATGAGCGAGACAAAGAGTGCCTTAAGAAGTGGAAGGCAGGCAGGACCTGGGCCAAATGGCACCAAGGGTTCCTGATTTATACGGGAATCATAGTTTGGCATCAGCCATGGCGGGCCTCCCCTATGCTACAGTATATGGACATCATATACAAGGCATACACACATTTAACCGGGACCACATGGCTTGAGGATGATGAGGGCTTTCGTATGACAGCCCACATGAATCCTGCCTGGAGGTGGGACCAAATCCATTCTCCATTGTGGCTCGAGGCTATGGCCGCTGCTCAGAATTATTCTGATAGCAGCCACATGGTCCATAGGCTTCAGGGTCAGCCTACAGCCAGGGGTCCCTCGGGGCAGGCACCTCAGAAGTGCCCCCTCTGTTGGAAAGTCACCTCGCAGGGTATGCACAGCAGAAAGGTTTGTTCCTTTCAGCACGAGTGCCCACTGTGTGTGTGTCCCCATCCATTATCTGGTTACCCCAAGACTAGAGCCAGGTCCGATACTCGGGGCGGAAAGCGCACCTTGGGGGGTGGAGGCCAGCTGGAGGCCAGCAAGGGGCTGCTGAGAAAGGGTCCTAGTCCTATCAAAGTGCAGGTCTTAGCATTCCTGTTGCAGAGTTCTCCTAATCGATGGGATGGGAGTTATTTCTTAGAGGGGTTTACATTAGGTTTTAAGATTCCCTATCAGGGTGATAGGAGGTCTTATTGGGCTCCTTATCTCAAGTCCCTTAGGGGAATGGAGGGCACTGTATGCCAGAAAATTAATAAGGAATGCAAGGAAGGCA
>NW_015165979.1:0-302 GCF_001447785.1 Gekko japonicus
TTTAGCCCCCACGGACCTGCCTAAGTTGCGCCCGTGGGTGGGCGGATCATGCGCACACGCACACACACCGGCCACCCCACTTTCCCCAGGGCCCCCTCACTAGAAAGATCCTAGCTACGGCCCTGCGCCCAGCGTTTCAAGGTCTTTTGCATATGGAAGCTGATTGGACTTCACTCCATTCCACACCTCAAACTCCCCCCACCCCGCAAGGCAGTTGGAATGTCAGTTGCATATGGAACCTGCTGTATTCTGGTGGTGTGCAGGTCCCAGGTTCATGTTTTAAAAGCTGCCTGGGGGATTAT
>NW_015165979.1:809-8748 GCF_001447785.1 Gekko japonicus
CCACCGCGAAATGGCGGCTCCGACGTCCCGTCGCCCGCCCCCCAAACTCCAAGCCTCCAGCCCTCCACTCCAAACAATACCCCCCAAGCACCCCTATCCACTCGCCACTTCTCCTGCCGCGGGGCAAGCCCAACGCCACGGAGAACCTGTCCAAGACCCTACTCTGCATTTCTCAGCAGCAAAGAGAGATGGCTGGTAGAAGCTCTCAAAGCCCCCCCTCCCTTCTCCAGCCCGCACACCAAGACAAACCGGCATATGCTTCTGCCGCCCTCCCTCCAACCCCCTTCTTACCTTCTTCCCCCCTCTCTGTCCCCCTCTGTTTGGTGCATTGCCACCTTTACCTATGGAAATTCCTGGAGATTTGAGGGGTGGAGCCTGGGTAACAATTGTTACCACTCTCCAGGTGAGGGCTACAGATAACTCAAAAATACAAATGCTCTTCAGGTAGCAGAGATCAGTCCCTCTGGAGAAAACAGTGCACTCTGTCATTATACCCTGCTGAGGTCGCCACAGGAAACTGACACTGTTTGCCCAAAGCCAGAGCACTCTCCCAGAGCCTCTTTCTAGATCTCGTTGTATTTATTTCCACAACGGGCCTTATTTCTAGTGAATTAATATTCTGCTTTTTTTAAAAAAAAATCTCAGTTTGCAAAGCAGATGTCTAGATTTTTGATGCTTGATTACTAATTAACTTCATTACCTGGCTCCTACTGAATCACTTTAAACTTTTAATAAAAGATTAGTAAACTATTTTACACTTCTCTACACAAGCAGGTTTTAGCAGAATTAATATACACATTTAATATATTTTGCCTTCATCATAGCATTTCTGCTGTAAGGATATTGCATTTTCAGATCACTAAAAGTCCCTTATTTTATATTTGGGTAAACACAATGGTTTCTATAGACAGAATATTTTCGGCTTTAGAGGTTGCTGAGTGGAGAGTGGCTACAGAAGAATCAAAATGGGTATCATTTGTGATGTGATTAGGGTTAAAGTATGACACAGTTCCTTCCCATGTTTTAAACATTAATTCTTATGGATTTTTTAAAATATTTAAGAGACAATAAACAAAGCAAAAATAAACAATCACCTGTGCTTCCCCATTGCAGTTTCACAGTGCAGCCAAAACAAGCCATTATGTAACTCAGCATACACAGAAGAGGTCACAACTTGTAAATCAAATCAAAAAGCGAAATTCACTCCCTCCTGCTTCTTTGTCCCTGTTGTTTCTTTAGGGCTGCAGGCTGTGAAGGAAAAAAGCTACAACTGGTAGAATTCCCTTCTCAGGACCTAAATGTCATACTTCTCTATTCTATAAATCCTTGGCTCCCTCCCCTGCCTTCCTGTATTAGTCCTCCTGCCGAAATACGCGTAGCTTTTCCTGTCTCTAGGCCCTATGTGTAGCCCCCCCCAGCCCTACTTTGTACATTCTCATTCTTTCTTCAGTTCTGTGTCTTCGCCTCACATTTTCCCCTCACATCTGTGTTTTCCAGTTTATTGCCTACTTTGTTTCACTTCTTTAGCCATCATATCTCTTTGCCAGCTTTCCTAGCACTCCCTTCTCCCTACTCCCACTCCCTTCTCCCTACTCCCATAGCTTGCAGCCCTCCTCATCTTAAGCACTATGTTTTTTTCAGAGCCTGTTCTCTATGATTAGCATCTTTTTACCTCAACTTCTTGTCTCTCCTGGCTCAGTGCATTGAGGCTGAGAAAGATTCCTCTTTCTCAGACCATTGCTTCCCCTGCACCAGCCTCCTTGCCTCTGGGGTCCTCAATCCTTAGCTCCCCTACGTCCTGTATGTCTTCTTAGTTATGTCCTGCGTAAAGTTTTTATCTCAGCCATGCTAACTAATTTTCTTTGCTTTACAGTATATGGAACTGTAAGTTGGTTAAGTTGCTTGTACAACCAAACATTCCAAATGGTCACACAAACTGAGTTGGTCAGTGTCAAAAGCTTCAGTGGCACAAGGGCAATATGATAGATCTTAAACAAAACAAAGGGAATGAGCTGTTCTAAGCCTGCTGCCCCCACAAGGACATACATACCCTGGTTTCAGAGGCTATGTGGTAAGATGCTAAAACATGCTGATTGCTAACGTGTCATGTGGCTAACAACTGTTGCTACAATACTGCTTCCAGTTAGCCCTCTTAAATTACATTGATTTCACTGGGATTTCTAAACCTTCAAAATTATGAAAACAGAAAATAAATTTTCAAAATACAATTCAAGTGAGCCCCTAATTTGCTTAGTTAATTGAAATTACCAGGTTGAAATCAACTATAATATCCTGAAACAAGGTTCACTATGTATCCTGTGTTCTCTAACTAAATTAATCTCCTTGACAAAAAAGGTGCTTTAAAAATATTGCTATCCCATTCTTCCTTTCATCTTGCGAACAGATGTAGCTGCATTATGTTGAGATTCATGAGCTGAGGAAACTTAACTCATGTAAAACCTGCCATTTTTTTTAAAGGCCTGTTCCGAAATCAAATATTGATGATTTGCCAGATAAGTCTTGATAACTTGCCAAATTTTACTGCAATTTGTAGAATGCTCCTTAACCTTCAGTAAATCATATTTTATGCTCTCCCTGGCAATACTATTATTGCACACAAAAGCACTGTATAGAATTTTCCATTAAAAATGTAGCAATTAAAGCCAACATTGAGGTACTCTGGGATCTTGCAACATTTCATTATGCTACAAGAGGAAATTACTGCCCTGAGGGTAACTCGTGGTAGATGCTGACATTTTAAGGATGACTATAGTATAAACAGAGCAGTCTCTCTCATTGCTGCCAAAGAATATTCAAAAGTATTTTAATATATCTGTATAAATATGCTTTGTTCTTTTTTTTAGCACCCATGGGCCAGAAAAAAATATAAGGAAACAAATGCTTTTTCTGGCTACCTGGTTTAATTCTGACACAGTTGTACTTAATGTAGAGAGTGAAGAGAAACAGGCATATTCAGTGTTACTGAGATATTTGGCAGTCAAAACAGACAAGAGGTCCAAGACAGACAAAGGAATGAGCCACTTCGGTGGGAGGGCGGGGTAAAAATCAAATAAATAAATAAAAAATAATATTTGAATTGATTTTCAGGGACACAAAGCATATACAAGTTCAGCCCTGACCTACCTGCTGCAATTCTTTACCTCTGGTTTCCCTGTATTTTTGGTTAAAGTATATATACAACTGTGTAGGAGTTCAGATGATATGAATAAACATTTTAATCAGCCTCCCAAGTGGCAGCTATGACACAAGAAAATGTGGCATCTACAACCCAACACAAAATCTAGTTCAAGAATTCATGTTAAGAATTACAGTTCCAAAATTTTAATTTATTTATATATCAATGAATTGTAGCCATACTTTACCTATTATGCACTACCCTGTTTAGTTTAGTAGTCTGGGAAGCACCTACAACATTTGGGAATTCAGTGGTTTTGACAAATAAAACTTAGTATTACACCAGGGCATTACAGCATTATACAACAGGAAGAGTAAACTGTGAGTTGGATTCTATGTACTGGAAGGGAAAGGTGCTTGTAGTCAGAGATCTTCACCCAGCAACCTCTTGAGACCTCTAAAAACCAGTGCTTGGGATCATGGGAAACAATAAACCACAGAGCATGCAGGCTGCTCTCAAAAAGAAGAAAGAGCGTCATAATCTCTGCTTCCCTCTTGCATTGATAGTCTCTTGCATTAACAGAAACTCCACTCAGCAGAAGAGTAAAGAGGAACAATACTGCCCAGTTGTGTCTGCTCCACAGCAATTCCCCAAATGCCACATCACACAATGGCCCCTGCCACACGGCAGGGAAACCACGAGGCAAAAGCGCGGCTAATAGAGCCGCTCCAACGTTGAGACGCTGCGGCGGGATCCCACGGATCCCCTGGCCGCAGCGCCTCTTCTCCCCGGCAAGAGCAGACGCCGGGGAGGACGAGCCCGATGGGAGGGGGAGGCTGCCGAACTGCACATGCCCGAGCATGCGCAGTACGGCTGGGGGCTGGGATGCGGCGGCGCAAGGATGCGCCACCGATCCCACGGCCGGCTTGGGGCGCTCCAGACGGCTGCAACCACCTAGATAGGTGGTTCGTTTTTGCAGCGGGGTATCGCCATTTGGGCCGGATCAGGGACGGAGACGGCACGCTCCCCAGATGTTGAGGTGGGATCGCGTCCATTTGCTCCGCCCCTGTTCCGTCCCGCTCCCATCCCAAATGGGCTCGTATGAACGGGGCCTGTATGTACTGGGATCCTGTGACTCTAAGCATCAGCTTTTTGAAGGTTTCTGGAGGCTGCTGGGAAAAGGGAGAGGCAGGAAAGCACTTATTTTGCTCTAGTACGGTCCTGATCACATGCAGAATTAGCCACACGATAGGCATGAATGCCAGGTGGATTTTAAGGGCGCGATCACACGGGAACATCTGGCAAGCATCCCACACGCAACCCGTTTCGCTCCGCTGAAGAAGCGGAGTTAAAAAATACTGGGGAAAGTGCCGTATCAAACGGGTTTGCGACAGGCCACAGATGGACTTCCCCATGCGATCGCGCCAGCGCACTCCCATTGCATCAGTGATCCCTCGTTGAAGCGCACCAGAAACACGCGACGAAGAAAAACTCCAATTCACCTGCCGTTGCATCTGATCACGCAGTGGCGGGTCAAATTACTACAGAGCAAATAGCCTCGCTTCCCCCCTACGTTATCTGGCACGTATGACCCCATTCTACTTCAGCATTAGTCCATGTGTTATTTTTGTAGCCTACTGGTCATCATTTGCAGTAGTTTTTTGTTTTGTTTTTGTTACTTTATGTTAACAAAGATACTGAAATATGGTTCAGTCTTGGGGTTTATATGCATTACTATAGCTTCAATAACAAAAATGAATAAGCATGTAAAATATATCAGTTTTTTAGTTTGTTTTATTTAGTGTCAGAACAATCCATCGATAAACTGCATTAACCTTTCATTACATTTCTCATTCGTATATATCTGTGTCTATCAAGTCCTGTTACTTTTGCTTAACTATTTATTATGATGTATAGAGAAACTTTAAAAAAGACTGGAATGTAAGGGTTCTATTTGATTACTTTTCTCCCCCTTTTAGTAAAGTTATGTGGTAAAAACTTTCAAAGAATAGTTTGCATGGGCACTGAACAAATTGATGTTATAAAATTGCAGAGATTACAAAATTATTAATAAACTGCTTCTTCCTAACACATAAGTCCACAAAATGCCTTTGGTTGCAAACCTAAGGGCAGTTTCCTGGGAGTAAGTCTCATTGAATAAAATGGGACTCATCTGAGTAGACTTGATTAGGCACAATCCTTTGATATTAAAAATGCATGGATTACAATTAATAGCTATAAACAATCTGGTGTGATTCTGTTACCCTATGTGTTATTGTTTTGATTTTATTGCTCCATTATTCCTTTTTTCCAAACTAGGGAGTAGGCTGTGTGGTTGTTTCATGGGAAACCTACTAGGCTTTCAATATTATGTCATTGCTTATGGGGGTGGGTGGGAAACATTTCACAAAATTTTAGGTAGATAGGCCTGAATTTCTATGTGGTACCAGAAAGCCACATTTTGACCTGTAATATTCAATTCCATCATCTGTCTGTTTGATGTAGCCAGTGCTTAATTTTAACCAGGGCTGGCTGGTGGGGCCCAGAGCCAGATTCTCCCATCTCATGAATTTTGTCTGAATTGTTTTTCTCTGCACCTGTAATTTAGATGAAGAAAATGAGCTGATGCAACATGCCAACCTCCCCTGAAGGCCATGCAGAGCTTAAAGCCTGTGTCAGCCCGAGGAGTTCTAGAAATAAAATGTCAAACTACTAACAGTGGAGTCCTAAGCAGAGTTACAGACACGTCTAAATAAACTTAAGTCAGTGGCCTTGGAAGGGTGTGGCTCTGCTTAAAATTGCACTGGGAATCACATGACTTCAATTTCCATGGGAAAGGGCTGAGTGAGGACTTTCAGACTAGACTCCAAGACTTATCAACTGCAAGTTAAGCCCTGAATTTTGCAGATAGTAATTTAGAAAATGAACAAACCTGCTGTCAAATTACATAATGGTGATGGCTATGGGAGAAATGCCAATGAAAAAGACAAGCCTCAATTATCATCAATTCTATGTAAGCTCTTGGGCACACATAGGTCCCTGTTTGCTTCAGTTTCCTTTGCTAATATCCACACACAATATCAGATCCAAGGTTTGGGTGGCCCTGAAAAAAGACATTTACAGCAGGCTGCCATACACTGCAAGAGATATATGTACTGGTAATGTTCTCAGACTACCTCTCCAGACATCTCTGGAAAGTGAGGAAGGTAGCTCTTTGCTAGTCTTTTGTTGTTCAGTCGCACAGTCGAGTCCGACTCTTCGCGACCCCATGGACCAGATCACACCAGGCCTTCCAGTCTTCTGCCGACCTCTGAAGGTTGCTCAATTTCATGTTCGTTGCATCTATTTTTTAAAAAACATTTTATTAGGATATAATAAACATAGTCAAATATAATTCACAAACTTTTAAACCACTACATCCTACCCTCCTCCCTTCCCCCCCCCATTCGGCTTCCCACAGTGCTCCAACCTCCTGCTCAGTTCTTAAATCAAGTTCATCTCCTCCTTTCATTTTCCTTACACACATCTATAGGTAACTTACCCTTCTATATTTTGGTATTACATCTTAATCTAATTCTTAACATCTATTAACATTTAATAATTGTCAAAGCTAAATAAACCATCCCTTACATCCCAATTCTTTTCTAAATAGTCCTTAAAATCTTTCCAGTCTGTAAAAAAGTCTTCTGCTTCCAAATTGTTAAGCTTTCTTTTCAATTTGTCCATTTCAACCATAAAGAGTAATTTCTTAATCCAGTCCCCAACTCCAGGCACTTTATCCTGCTTCCAACATTGAGCATAAGTCATTCTGGCCGTTGTAATCATATACCAAATCAATGTCCTTTTTTCTATATTGACTTCCTCCATTTGAAGTCCCAAAAGTAAAATTTCTGGTTCTTTCTTAAATTTACATTTCACAGTTTTTTTTCCATTTCAGCATGTATTTCAGTCCAAAATGCTTTTGCTTTCTCACAAGTCCACCACATATGGTAAAACGAGCCCTCTAGCTTTTTACACTTCCAACATTTGTTTGACATATTACTATTCATGTTAGCAAGCTTTTTTGCTGTCATATAACATCTATACATCATCTTATAACATTCATGACAGAAATGGATAAAATAACAAACAAGGAAGACCAAGAATTTTTTGAGGAATGGGTTGACTTCAAGATTTATCTAGAAAGAAACTGGGATGTGAAACGAAACTTACTTTGTTTAGATCAATATTAAGAAAAAGATTGTTATCATAGAATATACAAGACTTTTGGAACACAGGGGAAACGCATTGCGGGAAGCCACTGGAGAGGAGGGAGAACCGGGTTTGATTCCCCACTCCTCCACTTGCACCTGCTGATGTGACCTTGGGTCAGTCACAAGCTCTGGCACAGCTGTCCTTGAAAAAGAGGAGTTTGTGTCAGAGTTCTCTCAGCCCCACCCACCTCACAGGGTGTCTGTTGTGGGGAGGGGAAGGGAAAGGAGTTTGTAAGCCGCTTTGAGACACCTTTGGGTAGTGAAGGGCGGGATATAAATCCAATCTCTTCTTCTTCTTCTTCTTCCTCTTTCCCAACATCAGGGTCTTCTCCAGTGAGTGCTCCCTTCTCATTTGGTGGTCAAAGTATTTGAGCTTCAGCCTTCCAGGGAACAGTCAGGGTTGATTTCTTTTAGGATTGACTGATTTGATCTTCTTGCAGTCCAAGGGACTCTCAAGACTCTTCTCCAGCACCATAGTTCAAAAGAATCTATTCTTCGACACTCGGCCTTCCATATAGTGCAACTCTTGCAGCCATGCATGACTACTGGG
>NW_015165979.1:8829-8958 GCF_001447785.1 Gekko japonicus
TCACATTCTGCGGTGGTCTGGGATCCCAGGAACATGAAGTCTGTCACTACTTCCACAACTTCCCCTTCTATTTGCCAAGGAGTGATGGGGCCGGATGCCATGATCTTAGTTTTTTTGATGTTGAGCTTC
>NW_015165979.1:9094-9269 GCF_001447785.1 Gekko japonicus
TATCTGAGGTTGTTGATCTTTTCCCCAGCAATCTTAATTCCTGCTTGTGATTCATCCAGGCCAGCATTTTGCATGATGTACTCTGCATATATATTAAATAAGCAAGGTGACAATATACATCCTTGTCGTACTCCTTTTCCTGTGCTAAACCAATCAGTTGTTCCATATCCGGTTC
>NW_015165979.1:10315-10480 GCF_001447785.1 Gekko japonicus
TTTGCCCTTCTTCATTCTGCTTTCCAAAGCCAAACTTGTTTGTTATTCCGGTTACCTTTTGACTTCCTACTTTAGCATTCCAGTCCCCTATGATGATGAGGACATCATTTTTTGGTGTTAGTTCTAGGAGGTGTTGTAGTTCTTCATAGAACTGGTCCACATCAG
>NW_015165979.1:10823-34133 GCF_001447785.1 Gekko japonicus
GTTCTTTGCAGCATCGGACTTTCCTTTCACCATCAGACACATCCACAACTGAGCGTCCTTTCGGCTTTGGCCCAGCCGCTTCACTCTTTCTGGGGTTACTTGTACTTGCCCTCTGCTCTTCCTCAGTAGCATATTGGACACCTTCCGACCTGAGGGGCTCATCTTCCGGCGTCATATCTTTTAGCCTTTTGATACTGTCTATGGGGTTTTCTTGGCAAAAATACTGGAGTGGGTTGCCATTTCCTTCTCCAGGGAATCACGCTTTGTCTGAGTTCTCTGCAGTGGCCTTTCCGTCTTGGGTGGCCCTCCACGGCCTCATTGAACCACGCAAGCCCCCTCGCCACGACAAGGCAATGATCCATGAGGGGGTTGCTAGGGTTCAGCAAATACCTGAGCTTGCCATTCTCTGTAACTGGACATGCACAGAGGAATATTCTTGAACAGAAAAGTCCAGCCACAGTCCTTTATTTTGTGTACATTGCAAAGAGACAAACGTATGTAAGGGTAGTTAAATATATCTATATACTACTTTTTCCATTATTTATTTATTTACTTCATTTTTTTACCCAATGGGGATCCAAAGTGGTTTACAACATTCTTTCCTCCTCCATTTTATCCTCAGAAGAACCCTTTAAGGTAGGTTAGGATGAGATTGTATGATTAGTCCAAGGTTATCCAGCAAGCTTCCAAGGCAGAGTGAGGATTCAAACTTGGGTCTTCCAGATCCTAGTCTGACACTCTAACCACTACCACACTGTCTCTAATGACATGATAATAGTTTTCTAATAAAGTCTGCCTTACTGGTTTTGTAGTTGCTTGTCTGTTTATGGTTGTACAATAATCTTCCTAATACTTTTTGCACAAACAGACCTCTAATGACTCCTCTGATTGTGACTGCATTTATGATTTTGAAATCATAGATCTGTAGTCAGGAGATTGAATCCCATGAACTGTGAGTGTTAGATAGGGATGGGCACAAACAGGGAATATGCAGTTCGGTTTGTGGCCGAGCCATGAATCAAACTATGAACCAAACTGAACCAGGAGGCTGGTTCATGAACCGAACTGGTTCGTGGTTTGTGACCTTGTATATAGCATTGAGAGGAATCACAGTCCCTTTCAATGGGATTTGCAGAAGGCTGGAAAAACAGCTGAGTGGCCAGGAAAAGCTTGCTCCCCACCACTCAGCTATTTTAGGTTGTCTTGTGTGGGGTCTTTAAAGTTTAAAGGAACTGCAGAAGACAGCTCAAAAAACAGCTCCCCACCACACAGCTGTTTTGGGTTCTCTTGTGCAGTCCCTTTAAACTCCCTTCCACTCAGCTGTTTTTGTGACTTTTGCGGGGAACAGAAAGCAGGGGCTTAAAGGGACTTGGAGTTCCTTTAACCCCCTGCTTTCTGCTCCATCCATGAACCACCACAAAGTCCTTTAAAAGATTGTGGAAGTTTGTAATAGTAGACCCATCACAAACTTCTGTTTGCAGACCACAAACAGGGCAAAATTTTTGATGAAGGTTTGGCCCCTAGTTGTAGATCTCCCCTGCCTCCAGATTCCTTCAGCAGTTCTCTATGAATTCACCAAAGGTGGTGCTGGATGGTTAAGGGTTCCTTGTGGACAAAATCCATTACTGTATGGGGAATGGCAGTCAGGAGAGAGATTGGGTGAAACCACTCTGTCCTTTTCCATTATTAGAGAAAGTCAGTGGGAAAAGGTCTCCTCTAATATAAGAAGGAAGGCTGAAAGTGTGTGATTGGCCCAAGGTTACCCAGCAAGCTTCTATGGCAGAGTGGGAAATATTTATCCTATTCCTGCTGCTTACTGCAGCTGCTATCCAAGGAGATCACTGATCCCTGGCATTGCCTTCAGCTACTGTGGAGAAGGAGGAAACAGGGAACATTTGCTTTGGTACTTGCAGGACATAGGATCCAGCTCATGATCTGCTTTAAGTACAGAGTTAAGAATCTTTTTAAATTGCTAGGCACAAGTGCCCTGAAAGTGCTTTTGTCTCTTTTGCCTTGCTTTGCATTTAGGAGAGTCTGCACACATATAATACAATCTAGTGGAAAAATTTCCTAAGCAAGTCTTATTGAAATGTATATGTTTCCGTAATGATATCTATTTAATATCCTAGTGACATAAACATAAAACATAGAGAAAGTGAACAGGTATATATATATCTGTGGTAGCTTTCCAAAATGCACATATAATCCTAGTAGCAGTTGAAGCCAGATAAACCAATGCAAAGGCATGCTGAGGCATGTATCCAGATGTTTCTGAATGTCCCATTCATTTAATTATTGGAAATACTACTTAACATACTCCATCTTTGGAGTTGGAAGTTTAGCCATCCAACTGTAGGCTGCCAAGCTGATGCAGCTTGATATAATTCAGTTAACCAGCTTTACAATGAGAGTTTAATCCAGCATGTCATGTTGAATGCACACAATTGGCTGGCTGTAGACTGGGAACTGGCACTTGCAAGATTTGAAGCAGTTCCCCCTTGGCTACAATGTGCCCAGTGCCCACATGAATCAAGCTTCAGACATCACAGTGGCATATGTGTTCCAATAGTATTCTATAGAGGCTTGTTCCTTAACATGCCCCCCCCCCCCCAAAAAAAAATTGCTTTCCCCTTCTTTGGGGTTCTAGTTGGGTATTTACATATGGAACACTACGGGAGGAAAAGCAGCAAAGAACACTTTTTTGCAGAAATATGAATGGTTAAGAAAGAGTTTATCATCTACAATGCCATCCTAAGAATAATTACTTTCCCATACCTATTTACTTCAATGAACTTAGAAGGGTGTAACTTTTAGGATGACACTGTTAGTTTATCTCCTTGACTTTGGTACTGTTTTTTGTATATTCCTGTTCTGCTACAACTAGAAAAGTGTCACAACCAGGCACAAAAGCAAGGTAGTTAGTCTGGAGATATGGGTGTCTAAGTTTATTCTTGGCCACTGAAAACTTTAGGCTTACTCTTAAACATTATACACCAGCTTGATCATGAGTGACTTTAGTTAACATAGGACAAGAGCTGCACAAATGCACCAGGATGCTGTGGTGAAGGAGGGGGGAAAACGTGCTTCCCAACAGCATCAAATCCAAGTCAACCAGTGTGGAAATGGCTTTAGACAGTATAATGCAGAATGCATGATCAATGCACATAGGTAAAAATCAGCAAGCAGGAGGGGAGGGTTTGTAACTTCTACGGCACCCCAGAAAATCTCTCCATGTATGATTCTGTTATCCCGCAAATGTCACCTGATTTTGGAGACCAACTTGTAGGAAATTCATAACTGCTGAGAGGAGAACAGTGATTGTAAGAAAGCATTATTAAGCAGGGAAAAGCTTTTCTACTCACTGATTTCCCCACCTTTCACACTCATTTATTCTTTCCTGCCAATGCCCCCTTCCTATATACTCATTAGGGTTGTGACGAAAACATAAAACTATTGACTTATTGTTCTGTTATTCTGATTCTGTTAGGTAGGTTAATTGTTAGGTAGATGGCCCAGTCTCATTTGGCTAAGTGTCATGACCAGGAAGATATCTAGACAGTTATCTAACCACTGTTCCATGATGACCCACCTTACTTCCCATGAGTTTGTCCAATCCATTTTTAACCGCTAGTCATTCACACTGGCCATTGGCCAGATTTAATCTCATCAGTGGAACTGATGCTTGCTTTATCTTCTTTCAAACCTAGAATTAGGCTTCCAAATCTGCACATGGCCTGCACTAAATTAAGGGCTTCTTCTGACATAAGATATCTACAATTTTTTAAAAATCATGAACTGAAAGCATCCTCCCATACTTTCCTGTGCCACAAAAACTGTGGTATTGTTAGTGCTGTCCCTAAACCAGAATGCTCCATAGTAAATGGAGCAGCTTTGCTGACTTGGAACACAGATTATGGATACGTAATATGATGGCCTTCTGAATCTTCTTCAACTTGGCTTAAAAACAACAGTGATTTTAGATACTTTTTGGCTCTCCAAGTTATGAATTACATGAGTTCAATTAAATAGTGACTGGTGGAATTTAGAACACACACCAAAATCTAAATGTACATTTAGGGGGGGAAAGCAGTAGCAATATCTTTCAAACACAAAGCTAAGAATAGACTAGACTAGCTGTAATTTAAGCACCTTAACCAGATAGCTTGGTGTCTCCAGGTTGGTCCTCAGCTCCAATTCCTGGCAGCAGCATTAAAGTTAAACACAGTTTATACCAGATTTGAGCCTTATTGTTCAATTCTGCTGTGCATTGTCCATCAGGTACCATGTGTGAACTGTTACCCCTGTGTGAAAGGTGTTTGTGGCTGGAAGTGTATTTGTTTCACCAGAAAAAGAATGAAAACAGGTAAATATGAACATTTTTCAAGCCTGACGAAGGTGTCTGAATAAGATACCCTAGCTATAACTTATTAACTCTGAGTATCAGTCTTCTAAACTCCCACTGCATGTATATTGCAGGATTAAATCTGCTTTCTCTTTCCATAGATTTATTTCCCCAATCTCTTTTTGGTATTTCAAAAGAATGGTATTATTGTATAGTAGGTGTCTCAATTTGTAATCATATCCTCTCTGCAGCTGGCTGAGTTTTCCAAATGTTTTTTAAAAGTTTCTTAAATTTAAGCCAAACTAGAATAACAAATTACTCAGAAACAAAGAGATCAAAATAATTGGCTTGAAACCCCTCTCCTGTGCTTCTTCCCCACCCCCAGTTCCATCTCAGCTTCCAGTCCTTGTTTTGAAAATTCAGACTAACATAATCATCCCCTTTGGAAATGCACACATTTTCTTTAAGTTGAAGAACTTGGGTAGTATAAAATGAAGCAAATGATCAGGTTTAGTTTCCTTTGCAAAGTCCTGCATCTCAACAACCTATTAGTATGTCACCCTATATTTAGAGTAATTTCATCCTATTTCTGGGGATCCTGTGTGGTTAAGTGTAAAACTTGCTATCATTATGATCTGTTGCCTGTCTGTGCCTTAAAGAGTGGTACACTTTATATGTAGTACTTGAGCTGCCATTCTAAAGTCCTTTACCCAAAGTCTCCTTTCCCAGAGAAATTGTGTAAAACAATGCCATGTGAACAGTTTTGCAGAACAGTTATAGTGCACATTAACACAGCCAGTCGGGACAGGGTAAAAGCCGGAACGGCCCGCAACGGGCACCCAGTCGGGACAGGGTAAAAGCCAGAACGGCCCGGAATGGCCCGGAACGGGCATTAAACACACAATAGTACCACAAAAAACAGTGGCATGCATTACAGGCCCTCCAGAACAATATTCTAGAGGTGGGGAACTGGAACTCTCACTCTTTTATTAACCCTTTCTGGGCCAAAATGTCCGGAACGGGCATTAAACACACAATAGTACCGCAAAAAACAGTGGCATGCATTACGAGCACTCCAGAACAGTATTCTAGAAGTGGGAAACCGGAACTCTCACTCTTTTATTAACCCTTTCTAGGACAAAATGCCTCCGGAACACCCCGGAACGGCCCGGAACGGGCATTAAACACACAGTAGTACCACAAAAAACAGTGGCATCCATTACAGGTACTCCAGAACAGTATTCTAGAGGTGGAAAACAGGAACTCTCACTCCTTTATTAACCCTTTCTAGGCCAAAATGTCTCCGGAACACCCAAGAACGATCCGGAATGGCCGGAACGGGCATTAAACACACAGTGGAACCGCAAAAAACAGTGGCATGCATTACAGGCCCTCCAGAACAGTATTCTACAGGTGGAAAACTGGAACTCTCACTCTTTTATTAACCCTTTCTAGGCCAAAATGTCTCCAGAACACCCCAGAACGGCCCGGAACAGGTATTAAACACACAATAGTACCGCAAAAAAAAAACCAATGGCATCCATTACAGGCACTCCAGAACAGTATTCTAGATGTGGAAAACCAGAACTTTCACTCTTTTACTGACCCTTTCTAGGCCAAAATGCCTCCGAAACAACCAAGAACGGTCCGGAACGGCCCGGAACGGGCATTAAACACACAGTAGTACTGCAAAAAACAGTGGCATGCATTACAGGCACTCCAGAACAGTATTCTAGATGTGGAAAACCAGAACTTTCACTCTTTTACTGACCCTTTCTAGGCCAAAATGCCTCCGAAACAACCAAGAACGGTCCGGAACGGCCCGGAACGGGCATTAAACACACAGTAGTACTGCAAAAAACAGTGGCATGCATTACAGGCACTCCAGAACAGTATTCTAGACACTCTTTTATTAACCCTTTCTAGGCCACAATGCCTCCGGAACACCAAAGAACGGCCCGGAACGGCCCGGAACGGGCACAAAACACACAAGGGTTAATAAAAAAGTGAGAGTTCAGGTATCCCACTTCTAGAATACTGTTCTGGAGTACCTCTAATGGATGCCACTGTTTTTTTCGGTCCTACTGTGTGTTTAATGCCCGTTCCGGGCCGTTCCGGGCCGTTCCGGGCCGTTCCGGGCCGTTCCGGGCCGTTCCGGGCCGTTCCGGGCCGTTCCGGGCCGTTCCGGGCCGTTCCGGGCCGTTCCGGGCCGTTCCGGGCCGTTCCGGGCCGTTCCGGGCCGTTCCGGGCCGTTCCGGGCCGTTCCGGGCCGTTCCGGGCCGTTCCGGGCCGTTCCGGGCCGTTCCGGGCCGTTCCGGGCCGTTCCGGGCCGTTCCGGGCCGTTCCGGGCCGTTCCGGGCCGTTCCGGGCCGTTCCGGGCCGTTCCGGGCCGTTCCGGGCCGTTCCGGGCCGTTCCGGCTTTTACCCTGTCCCCACACAGTCCTTAGTCTTCACAAGTGTGCTCACTTTAAATTGAGATTTCATATTATTCTGTATGTTCAATGAGGCAAATGTGAACAATATCTGGTTATTTTCAGCACCAGCTTCAAGACTAAGCAAGCTCAGTCAAAGTCATTGGCTGTTCATCAGATTATTCTATCTCTGCACCATATGCTAGGAAAATACATTCCACGTTTGAATGGTATATTTTCAGTAAGACAAAATTTCTTTGCACACTATTGCTTGCTTCTGTCCCCCTTGTTCTGCAGATGGAGCTCATAATACCTGGTAAAATTTGCAGAACAAATTACTCTCTCTGAAAATATACCTCACTGATAACTGGGTGATGTGTTGTATTCATCCTAACTTAAACAGGATGTGGGATATGCAGGACAGGCACACGATATATGGTCTGGTAATGGAAGATGAGGTTAAATGTTGACTTACATAACGTCCTAGGTGGATTGGCTTATTCAGTGTGCATAAAAAGATGAAGTTTTGTTTTCTTTAGAGCCTGATGCTCATTACCCCTTCTATAGCTGTACTCTTCTATAGCTGTACCACATCTAACCCACTTGCTATTTAAATTCCCTGCTCTCTATGAAGGAATCAGAGCACTTGATAGCATTTTGTCAAGTATCCCTTTGGATGCTTTACTTCAGGGCTATTGCCACCATTCCTGGTGGCATCACCATATGACTGCTTTTAGAAAGCAATTAAACTCTGAGGTAGGTGGACACCCAGGCACTTCATCAGTTATGCCGTACCAGAGACAAGATAGGTCCACTGCAAAGCACCAGAGCTCTAGAACATCTCCATCCAACTACTGCCACTTATCTTAGAAAATGTTCCTCCTAACCTGAAGTTAACAGTGTTGCAATATCCACAGGCTACTCCCAATATTTAATTATGAAAGCTCAACAATGCAGTGCAACTACAACTCTGTCATACTCACCTGTTCTTGAGCCTACTTGCTTAAATGTAGGGAACTATGGAACCATTGAAGGGGGCAGTAGACCTAACCTGACTCATGTCAGCAAATGATCTAGATGCACAGAACTGAAGGCAATGTGAGCTAATGGCAGTTACAGTTGAATAAGTGCTTGGGTTGAAACCGCATACTGAGTCTTTCTCCATGGCTCCCAGCTTGCTTCTCCCAAAATAATATGTTGTTGGCTTGACTTTGTGCATGGAATGTTTCTCCCAGCTCCAGTGATGTGGTGTCATTTACTAACTTTTCTTCATAAGCAAGAAGAGGTAAATCACTGGCTGTTCAAAAGGGAAAGCTTGAATGGAAAGCCTTGAACTACTTTCAGGGTTGTTAAGAATTAAAGAACTCATGAGAATAGGAGGCAACCCCAAAGTGTTTACAGGGCTGAGCATGCTTCCATGCCTGCCTCAGTTACTCACTTGTGGTTTATGACCTAAGCAGAGCCTCCCTAAGAAAATTATGGGCTTCATTTTCTTCAAGCCCAATTCTGTCCCAGAGGAGCAAGGCATATTTTGGTGCATCATCACCAATATGATTCACATTCATTAGTTGGTTGGATTAACTACTTCATGGCAGTATATTAAAGGGAAAGGTGCTCTGCTAGCCCAGATCAACACTTTTGCAATACCCAGAAGCTTAGGAAGCGAATTATATCACTTCAGAGACTTGATTATATCCACCATCACTAGGGAAATGATAACACTGAAGTAGGGAATAACAGATATACTCACTCACAGAAACAATTGTCTACATGTTAGCAAATTGCAAATTTATGATACATAAATATTTCCTATACTGTGTACTCACTTCAGAACATACACACTACTCTTGTGTATGGGCATGTGATTCCTCAGCTTTGAAGTTCAGGTCTACATTGGGCTTCCTGTGAGCACTGTGTTCTTATTCAACATGTTTCTGTTTCCAACAATTCAGGCATTCACTGGGATAAACTTACAATGTCACATTTGTCTGTCTGTCTGTCATCTGTCTGTCTGTCTGTCTAATCTATCTGTCTGTCTGTCTGTCTGTCTGTCTATCTATCTATCTATCATCTATCTATCATCTATCTATCTATCTATCTATCTATCTATCTATCTATCTATCTATCATCTATCTATCTATCTATCTATCATCTATCTATCTAATTTTATTCTGACTTTACCCGAAGATGAATAGATGAAAAAAACCCAGCTCTGTCTATATGACCCAGGGTACAGTTGTTGGTACAGGATTTTTCTAGTGACCTATGCCAACTTTTTTTTTTGGGCAAACTTTTCTCATATTAAAATACCAAACTGAGAGCATAGGTTTTCCAGTGCAGAGGTATTTACTTATTTATTTATTCAATTTATACCCTGCCCTCCCCACCAAAGCAGGTTCAGGGCAACTTACAAAGGAATAAAGAACAATTATAAAACCATCTAAAAACAATCCGATTTCATAAAGTGCTAGGTAGTTGTAAACTAAGACTTAGGGATGGTGGCAACAGTTATGTTAATATAATCCATGGTTTGCCTGGCCCATAGCTTCTTGATCTTTATCATTTATATGCGGCAGGCACAGTTTGGTGAAATCAGGAGACAGGGCTCTATCTTTCTCAGTTGTTGTTAGTGATCTTTAGTGATGATGATGGTGGTGGTGGTGGTGGTGGTGGTGGCGGCGGCGGCGGCAGTGGCTCCTTAACCAAAAGCCGGGTGGAAGAGCTCCATCTTGCAGGCCCTGCAGAGCTGTAAAAGGTCCCGCAGGGCCCTGATCTCTTCTGGGAGCTCATTCCATCAGTACGGGGCCACCACCGAGAAGGCCCTGGCCCTGGTTGTTGCCAGTCTGATGTCTTTGGGGCCTGGGAGGGTCAATCGATTTTGAGACCCTCAACGCAGTGCTCGCTGGGGTACATATGGGGAAAGGTGGTCCCTCAGGTATGTTGGCCCCTGACCATATAGGGCTTTAAAGGTGAGAACCACCACCTTGAAGCGAACTTGGTATGCTATCGGCAGTCAGTGCAATGCCTTTAGCACAGGCTGGATGTGCTCCCGCATAGGAGCCTGGCCATTGCATTTTGCACTAGCTGCAACTTCCAGATTTGTGACAAGGGCAGTCCCATGTAGAGAGTGTTACAGTAGTCCAGTCTCAAGGTGACCATCGCGTGGATCACTGTTGCCAAGTCGTTGCGGTCAAGGAAGGGAACCAGCTGCCTGATCAGCCAAAGATGGTAGAAGACTGACTTGGCAGTGGCTGCTACCTGGGCCTCCATTGTTAGGGAGGCATCCAAGAGCACTCCCAAGCTCCTAACCTCCAGTGCTGGCACCAGCAGCGCCCCATCGAAGGTCGGGAGTGGGATCCCTACCCCCGGACCCGCCCTGACTCAGGTACCCAATGCACATTCTTGGACTCCTTCATGAAGCATCTGATCCCAGTCACTATAATACATACAGCATGCTGAACTGAAGGATGAATTTTAATTGCAACCAGGAGGAATACTGGTTTAATTTTGCAGGTGTACAGATTTGGGAACCTTTTAAGTATTACCTAAATAACTTGGGTGCCATTTGAATGGCACAACTACATGGCACCATATGATTACACAGCTCCTGACTATATAATCAACAACTGGGTAAGGAGTATTGATTCCATGGATAAGATCCATATAACTGGTTTACTCCCACGTGGTTCAGTCAACTACACTAGGTGAGAGTGGCATATGCTGCTAATATAATACATAAAGCATCATCCTTGCCCCCAATAAAAGGTATAGGATTGTTCATTCCAGAATTTTAGACTGAGTGTACCTGAAGCTCACATGGTGGTTCTTCATGTATGTGCACTGACTTTTGATAATCTAAAGGGAAACCAGTGGGGTGGTATGGGCAGTTTAGTGTCTTTTTTGCAAGGGTACTTCCTTCATTTCCTCTTTAGAGCCAAAGCATGTAACCAGTTGTGTGGGATTCAAGCCAATCTGGTCCATGTGAGACATCTCATAAATTAATATGATACAGTGATGATGAGTTACTTCCATTTTTTACATGCTTTGTCCTTGAAACCCACTGGTAAATGTTTGTGAGTCCAGTGCTGCAAGATATAAGTTCATGCCCAAACCTAAACCTACAGACAATCAAGGTATGTCCCTAAACCTACAGACAATCAAGGTATGTTCTGTTATTGCCTAGGAACAGAAGGTGAAAAACTTCTGACCAAGTATGCAAACCAACCATGCAGTTCTTCAGAAATCGGTGGTCCCAGCTAGGCCCACCTGAATAATTCAGTATTCATACTGGGACTGGCTGAAGATGCCATGTGAATAGTCACTTGGTAATAATACCATACAAGCTAATGTATTACTTCTTTACTGACCGTTTCTGGGATATCCCAATGGGAGTCTACAGTAAGACACATCATGTCTTAGGTAAGATGAAGTTTAGAAGGATGCTTTTGTTTAAGAGCCTCATATATGGCAAGACTGAATAAAAATTTCAACAGGATCATGGGGAGAAATGAAGGGGAATCTTTCTAGATTGTTTCTGCAACTTCTGGTCAACAATTTTTACAACAGAATAAAAAAGGGACACAGACCAATCCCCATTCTTGGGAATTTCTATACAGTTAAAATAATTCCTTCTTAGGGTTACTTCAACTTGGATATGAACTGCTGTTTTAAAATCCTAGCAACTCTAAGAAGTATTAACGGAATGGAGAAAGTTAACATAACATTCAAGGTAGTAAAAGAGAGGCACCTTCTCATCACCTCCTTCTGTTGTGTTTGGTAGAAAGATTTTGCAAATTTCTGCAATGTTCCATAAACCTATTTGACTGGAGCTGGTATACAAGAAAAGTGTGGGGACATACACTGCAGGGAATGATGCCGATATTATATACCACTTCCAATTCTTATTCAGGTATTTCCAAACTAAGAGATGGTATAGCTTTTGGTCTCATAACTGTTTATATTTCTCAAAATCTGAAAGGTTAGATAGTTACCTACATTCTGTACTATAGTTTCCTAATGGTTGTAAAGATGGACTGTATTGTTCATCAGGCCATTAAAGCACTGCCATTTGGCGCAGTCAGGAAGTGCTTTCATTTCATCCGTTGGTTTTTGGAACGGAGTCGCTCAATCAGATATCCAAGTACGGTATATTCCGTTTCACTGCAGGATTAGCCCATCACTGCATGATCAGATGGCGAGGACAGGCAAGGGTTTTATAATTTTTTTGCCTGCTTTTGCACATGCACATAAATGAGGGTGCAATTTTTTGCACATGTGCTTTCTAACTTCCAGGAGTCAATTCTCCACTTTGACTGCTCACCAATCCTTCCACAGAGCACTGTGATCCCTTTGGTTTACAGTGAGCCATGGTCACCTGACAAAGATCACTCCCTTTCCTGCTTGGTTTCAAAGCTGGCCTAGAGACGGGGATGATTATGTGGCTATGCGCATATCGCTAAGTGAGCAAAAAAATGGTGCCCAGTCAAAATGGAATGAGCAAACCATCCTGATGGCATGAGAGTGCACTTGAGTGATCAGACTAAGGAAACTCTGCCTGTGGCCTGTCAGCAAGCATTAGGACTGGAGTTTCTCAGGTTTCTTTTTACGCCATTTCAGGGGTGGACCAGAACGGGGTGCCAATGACTGTGGAACCTTTCACAGATGTTGCTGTCTGTTCATGCACTTTAGATCTGTCAGGCATCGGCTTCGAAGTTGGATCTAAAGGCATGTCTGACCGCAGCCTAGGTATTCTATAAATGCAGAGATCATAGATTCTTTCTCAATGGCTCTTTCTAGATCTAAGGCTATAGAGATATAAGAATGAAGATCCATTTTCTCAAGTAAAAGGAGTAGATTATAGGTTGTTTCATGCTTTTACAACTTAAACTATAGCTGTCCATTCATCATCCACCACTTTTCATACAACTATTTATGCAAAGAAGGCTTACTGTCTTCATTGTATTGGATCATCAATAAGTAAAATTGAAATCATGGGCTCTGACAGATTGAAATGAGCATGTCCAAGCTTGTAACAGAACATAATATTATGGCTTTTAATTAGCCATGAGACTTCCACATATGTGCTGATCTGTCTGTCTTTGTCTATTTTTACAGGAATGCTCACTTTGACAGGGTATCTTGCATGGCGGAAGGGTGCAGAGCAAACCATTCTACTTCACAAAATACACCAGCTGGTCCACCTACCAACTCTTCTGGTTAGAAGTCAAGTAGACAAAGCTACTTCCCACCATTCATTTTCTCAGAGGGAAGGTTCAAACCCTTGGGTACCTTTGACTCAGAAGACCATAAGCACATCATGGACCCCATGAAGTATGCTCAGCATTCCTACTACCATCTCCCCTTTCCCTTTGGTTTCTTGCCGATAGAGGATTTTCCTCTGATTTGTAAAGCCACATGGACCAATGTATATGTACTCTTTTCCTCCCTGACAACAAGGTTCAGATATTAGAGGCTGGACAATGAAACAGATTTTTTTTCCAAAAAAAACCTGCTGTGGTTTTGCTGCTACACTAAGAATTGTGATTTGCATTGTATGGTTTTGGACCTATTCACGTTTTTGATGGTGGGGGGAGGGGTTATACTGGAGTATTGACACTTCAGAGTCATCTTTCTGTCTCCTTCCCATGATGCACTTTTAAATGAAGAGTTATTAGAATATTTTATTGGCTAATATACTTTGGTTCTTGTTATTTTTTACAAAGGCCACCTTTATCCTTTTTAATGCCATATTTTCAGTGTTACACTTTTATGGCTTTTAAAAAATTTTATTTGACAGATGTAAGAAGCAGCATGAATAGTTTATACTGTGGTTTTTCAGAGACTGAATGCCAAGAGAACTCAGTAAATGTTTATTCCTCTCAGCTTTCTCTTTCAGTTCCCCTAAATAGCACCCCATTTGGGAACAGAGCAAGAGTGTTGAACTAAAGACCAAAAAGAGAGAGAGAGAGAAAGAGATCCCCTCAAGGTGTAAAACTATCTGGGGGAAATATTTGCTGGGTGTTACGAAAGACTTGGATGAAATTTCAACCCTGATGGTTTTTCAGTGATCCAGGAAGCCAGTGAGACAATCTCTCCAGATGCAGAGCCCTTTCATGATAATTAGAAAGGTATGGCCAAGCCAATGAAAACACAGGGGTAAAGTCAGAAGAGAGCCCCCATGATTCTGTTTCACTGTTTGCTTTCTCCTGTCATGGTTAAAAGAAATGTGCAATTCGATCCTCAGTCAGTGGGTGGAGGATAACAGGGTAGAATTTACTTGTGTGCACTTGTATAGTTGTAGCCAAGAGTCCAAAAGTACACTAGAGCATGTGTATGCCGGCACTGATTTGGTAAGACAATTGTGGAGTATCCCATTCTGACAAAATACTAAGGGGGGAAAATTTCAAATCACCTTGTGATCCAGTGTAACTGTTTACTAACTTGAATAAAGCAATTGTTCATGTGAGACTGCCCGGGGCACACCTTTGCTGTAAGGCCGTCATAATGAGCAACCGGAAAGCAGTTTGGAAAGGAGGCACTTCATGGAGCTGAGAACCGGGTTTGAAAAGCCAATCAAAACATAGCCTTATAGCAATGGTGAACTGAGGGCACTGTGTACATACTGTATTTCTATTTTTCCTTTGTACAGATTCACTTAAGTCAAGCTACTGTTTTACAGGTGCTCCTTATTTATTAGGGCTGTGAAAGCTTGGAAAATTACACCCAACGAGCAAGCTCGCTTTTTAAGAAAAAAGAAATGAAAAAATTAAAAAGGTGGGGGGAGGGCATGGGGGTGGGAGGGTAGGAGCCTGCAGAGTGATTTCAAAATCTTACAGAGACAAATTTCTATTGGGAGGGAATGAAGCACTTTTAAGAGGCTTCTGGTTATTCTGGGCTCACACCATTTTTTCTTTCTCCCTGACTGGTGTCAGATTTATTAAAACAAATAAATCTCCGAGTTTGAAAAACATATTTAACTATGGTGTTGTTTTGTTTATTTTTAATTGCACAAAATGTCTTCATTTCTCCCTGACCAAAGATAAAATTGATAGAGTAAAATTCAACATGGAAATGAAAAGGAATAAATTTACTTGAAAGCTCTTTGGGAGGGAGGTGTCTAGGTTCCTTCTTTGTGATGTCATCTCTTCTTATCCTTTAGTTTCTTTTAGCAAAGATGGAAAGAACATCTTTGGGAGATGGCTGATGATGTTATAGGCAAACAAAAGTATTTCCTCTGTTTTCATTGCTAGACTGAGGTCTACATGCGCAAATTACCTCTTGTAAAAATAGCAGCTAAACATTTTTGCCTCCCAGTGACCAATGACTGCCTATCTGTTAACACAGATATTGCATGCTGATTATACTTCCTGCCCATTTTCACCTGAGATCTCTATTGTTGTCATTGTTTGAAACTAAGGGCCTACATTATTCTCATGTCCTCTATGTGTCTACCACAATGACTTTTGTTCAGATGTGCCTTGTGAATTCTGTGGTACTAGAAACTCATTTTACAGATGTGGACGGGCCCAGTTCATATTGGGACCACGATGCTTAGGAAAAAAATATGACAGTTCCCCAACCTGAATTGGTCCCAGGGAGCTACTATTAACCCACTGGAGAAACCCACATGTACTTAAAGTTCCCTCTAAGCTGGGCTAAGGGGCGCTGGCACACAACATTCCAGCTGGCAGCGCAAGGAACTTAGCTGGCAGCACAGCCTACAAGTGAACTGAGAACATTTTCCCTCTCCATTAGAAACAATGGAGGATGGGGGCACCTTTTCCTGGGGCTCATAGAATTGGACACCCTGGTCCAATCTTTTTGAAACTTGGGGAATTTTTTGAGGAGAGGGACCAGCAGCTATGGTGCCTCTGCCTCAAAAAAATCCCCCAGAGCCCCAGATACCCCCAGATCAATTCTCCATTATAGCCTAAGGGGCCCATTGATTATAATGGTCCCCATAGGCTATAATGGAGCTGGAAAAATCAATTTTTTACACCCCTATTATGATTTTCAGTATGATTTGAAAGCTGCCTTGAATTATGGGGAAACGTGGGATATAAATATTTGAATAAATAAGTAGTTTGGGCAGATTGATAACATTTAAGCAACTTCCTGTTTGTTAGGTTAGGCAGGATTATGACAGTGATTGTTCTACCTCTGTTATACTTGACCTGTAATGCTGGTTGTCATTTTTCAATTAAAAAATAGACTGCAAGCACACACACACACCCCAAGTGCTGCTATGTTTTCTAAGGCTCAGTGCAGGGTGATGGTCCTAGGCCAGGTCTACCAATATAGTGGAAAGGGGTGGGCAGACCTATTATCTGGAGGCCAGGTCTACCAATATAGTGGAAAGGGGTGTGTAAAACTTGACTTGATTCTGTTTTCTCTTATAATGTTTAAATTATTCTTAAAATATTGTTTATATATAATTTTGCAAGGTTATGGAAATAATCTTATAAAAAACTAATTTACATGATAGTCAAATATAGACTCGCTCACTACTTGTACTTTCCCCAGTGGGGCAGGCAGTGGCTGCCAAGGCCATTTCAGGTTGGGGAAATCGTACAGGGAGAAGTCATAAACTTTTCTTCCCATGTGCTACAATCCCAATCCAAATCAGAATCCTGTGAACCTGGGAACTGAATTTGGAACATGCAAGGCAATAAAAACTTGTGGTAGACACATGGGTGACATATTTAGGCCATGTTTTGAGTCCAGTGGCACTTTTAAGACCAACAAAAGTATGAGCTTTCATGTGCACACACACTTCCTCAGATGAGGTATCTAAGAAAGTGTGTGGGCACACGAAAGCTCATACCTTGAATAAACTTGTTGGTCTTAAAGGTGCCACTGGACTCAAAATTTGTTCTGCTGCTTCAGACCAATATGCTTGCCCACCTGGATCTATATTTAGGCGATGAAACACTTTCATAGATGTAGCTTATACAGGGCCGTAGCCAGGATTTTTTTATTTCAGGGGGCATTTAAATAAGTCAAGGGGCACTGTGTCAGGAGCAATGAGAGAGTAAAAGTAAAAAAAAAAGTGATGAGAGTAGGGATCGGATGTGCCTTGTGGCATGCCTTGCTGCAGCCACCCAGAGATACACTGCCAGAAGGCAAGTCAGGGTGACAACTGAGCTCGGTGCGGCTGTGGCGCACACAAAAAATAAAATAAGCCAGCTGGATGGGAAGTCAGGAGGCCTGGGCGGCAAGTCGGGGGGGCTGGCCCCGAGATGCCCCACTGTAGCTATGGGCCTGAGCTTACACATCATGTGCACGTACATGTGTGTTCCTTGCTCTATGGATCAACAGACTCACAAGTTGGCCAGTTGCTGGAATTAGTTTATGTCTTCTACTTCATACAATGGTGTGGCCTTAAAAATTTACAGCTGGGCATGGAACTGTGCTGGACCACCTTCTGAGTTGGTCAACTATACTGAAACACAAACACAGGTATTACTTATGGCACTGGCTACAGGAAATGATTCTGTTTCAAGATACTGCCTTTTCTCAGCCCTCAGACATCATTATTCACTGGATAAATGTCATCCTTCCCTCAGCTAGGAATCTGAAATATTGTCTGGAATGTGACACAGTGCCTATGAATCACTGATGATGAGTGACACAATTTCCCACACCTATGTCTTTCTGAGACCCTAACAACAAAGACCATCCTGCAAAAGAGCAGAACTGCATGGAAACCAAAACTGTCTCATCTCTAAACAA
Source organism: Gekko japonicus (assembly GCF_001447785.1). Classification (NCBI taxonomy): domain Eukaryota; kingdom Metazoa; phylum Chordata; class Lepidosauria; order Squamata; family Gekkonidae; genus Gekko; species Gekko japonicus. Next base: position 28,308 of record NW_015165979.1, read on the forward strand.
ACTCATAGGTCCTATGGATTACATAAAAAGGGAGAAAGAGGACATGGGTTTTTCTTGCCCTCCTCCTCCTCCAGTAGTTTACTGAGACCTCCAAAATGGTGGTGCTGGATATTGCAGGAGTCATGTAGACAAACAGCCTTGCAACCCGGGGAACTGCACTGGGTGGGGCAGGCAAAATAATTTGCCATTCCTATGCCAAAATAATTTGCACTGAGAAAAGAGAGAGAGAAGGTGATTTCACTTGTTTTCTCCTCCTCAGTCTAGGCCCTCGGCCTCATGGCTTTTCATCCCCACAACTCCTGTAACCTCTAGTATCATCTCAGGGAGCCTGGGCAGAACTTGCACACTGTAGCACCCAAACCATGATCTTGTGCTGGACTTTCTGCTCAGGTGAAACTGGCACGGGACTTCTCCACATTTTTAATTCGGTTCCTGTGTGATTACTTCTTTCAGAATAAGAAGAGCCCTGCTGGGTAAGACCAGTGGTCCTTCAAGTCAAGGCCAATCAGTTCATCAGGAGGTCCAACAGCAGGGCATAGAGGCCGAGGTCTTCCCTCAAAGTGTCCTGGCACTGGAATTCAGAGGCTGATTCCTCTGATTATGGAGGTTCCCCTCAGTCACAAAGTCACTGATAGACCTATCCTCCATGAATCTGTCTAATCCCTCTCTAAAGCTGCCTATGCCTGTGGCCATGACTACATCCTCTGGCAGAAATTATGAGAATAAGCTTTTCCATCCTTGCATATATATGTTAATGGGAAATGAAACAAGGATAGGATGTAGAAGGTGTTTGGTTTGAACGAAGCCCTCTGTGAGAGGATTTCATATGAATGCTGAGCAAAAGAAGTATGAGCTGCAAAGTATGTTGTCTTGAGTATGAATTGTCAGCATTTCTAGAAAGTGGCTTGCTCAGCCCTGATAGTTATTCTTACAGCCCTAGCTGTTACCATCTGCATGTATATTTATTCAGAGGCAAGTTCTACTGTGTGAAATGGAGCTTGCTCTCAAATGTATGTGGATTGGATTGTTTTAATCAGCAATTAGCTTCAGGAGCCTCCTACTTTCAATGCCATCCCAAGCAGAGCTACCCATTGACTACTAAGCTCTTTGACTTCAATGGATTTAGAAGGTTGTAACTCTGCTTAAGATGGTGCTTTTGAAGAGGAAATGGGCAGTGGTGAGTACCAGTATCCACCTGTGAGGACTTACAGAAATATCTGTAGTATCCATATCCTCCAGACTCTTCTCTTGCCTCTCGGTTGGCAACCAGGGGACCAATTTCATGAAGCCAGAATTGTCCTTATGGCTGTCAACTGCTAATCCCTAATTTGAATATTGGGGTGTGTGTGTCTGAAGCCCATGATTATTGCCAAATGGCCTCGGTCACACGGGCAGGAAACTGCGGGGGAGAAGCATGGCTGTTTGCCCTGGGGCAAACTACTGCGCAGTTACTCGATCAGACCTCCTGTGGAGGTCCTGTGGAGGTACCGTGGAGGTTCCATGGCAAGGGAGAGGTGCTGATCACAGGACAAGCTGGCGCGCAACGAAGAAGCGCGCGCCGCGGCAAACTGTTTTTTTGTGTGTGTGTACACGACGAATGCGCATGCTCCGTTGGGTGCGTGTGCGCATCCACAGAGACGTGGACAAAAAAAACCCACCTTATTTGCAAGGGGACATGGGCGGGCGCCGGATGCCACCGGAAACGCGATCAGACGCCCGCCCTTGCCCCGCAGTTTCCGGAACCTAGTACCTCAGAGGTACTAGTTTTTTGCCACGCAGTTTCGGCTGGAAGCCTCGGTTGTGCCACGGGAGTGCTACGCTTCCCAAATGTGCTGGTGAGATCGCGCCCAGAAACTCCGCCTGTTTTCCATCTCACTTGTGTGGCTTCTGTTCCGTGTGACCGCAGCCAAATATGTCATTCCATCAGAGGGATGGAGATTCAGACCCACCTTATTTCTCACAATACGTCTCCACCCCATCCGATCCTGAAATTAGATTGTGTTAGTACAAGTGAAAACTAGTAATTTGGCATCAATATTCTTAAACATACATAATTTTCTTTTAGGATTTTTAAATTTATCAGTAGAATCTTTCTTGAGTTACTTTAGCTGTTAAACTTGAAAAACCAGGTTCACTATGGAAAGAAGACACATTCCTGGGAATCCCCTAATGCACATGAAATTGAAAATAAAATTCAAGAGCAAAAGGTATTGTGCATTATGCAAAGGAGTACTAGTTCATACTGAAATGAAATTAATCTCTGAGGGAAAGTTCTCAAAAATCAGTGAACTGCTGGCTGTGGAAGGTCGGTAGTTCAGCAGTTCGAGACCCGAGTGTGCCGCATGACGGAGTGAGCTCCCATCTCTAGTTCCAGCTCCTGCCAACCTAGCAGTTTGAAAGCAAGAAATTGCAAGTAGATAAATAGGTACCACTTCGGTGGGAAGGTAACAGTGTTCCGTGCGCCTTGGTGTTTAGTCATGCCGGCCACATGACCACGGAAACGTCTTCGGACAGCGCTGGCTCTTCGGCTTTGAAACGGAGATGAGCACCGCAACCCTAGAGTCGGATTTGACTGGCTTTTGAGCAAGGGAACCTTTACCTTTAATGAAGTATAGCACTTTACTGAGCTTGTTCACCATTATTTATTAAGCAGAGTAACTGTAAGCAGCACAACAAACAAGCTAGTCTCCTTGCTTTTCTAGAAGGCAAAGTGCACAGAAAAGTCAGACGAAATGTAGATTCCTCTGTACAAGCAAAGTCATTTCACTTCCCATTCTGCTACAGTTTATAGCATCCCCCATGCAATTTGAGTGAAGATTGTTGGTGATCATTGTCTATAGATTTTTTTTCCCCAGTAGGTTCCTATGTTGCCATAAAAACTGTCCCACAGGCTTTTTTGTCTATAGGGTTGTTTGCTAGAAGTATACACATTATCCTGATTGGGTGGAGATAATAAAAAATTGGAGGGGGGGTCAAAGGGCTGAAGAAGGTGACTGGGATGGATCTCACCACCCCTTGATTGGGGGGAGTGCAGTGCACTAGTTTTATGAGTGGGTTTTCTGTTTGTATAATGTCCAGGTTTCCTATTTTCTTCTACTACTATGAAACCTGGGATGGGGAAGGTCCTAAAGACCAGTCATACTCATGTGCAAATCTGCATTGTGACTGAAAGCATATATTTCAGTTGTATTACCAGCTGAACACCCAAAAAGAGTCCTGCCTAGAAAATGCTGAACAGCCACTTCTTTCTGTATGAATCTGTGTTCACAATGGACTGTGTTCTACAGGTTGGCACTTTTATTGCCTTCCCATAAACCTATTCATTTTGCTTCTGTTTGTACCAAGGCCTTTTCAGTTGTAGAACCAGCCCTATGGAACAGTTTGCTGGAGGAAGTCTGGAGGGGGCCTATCTTTGGGAAGACATGCAAAGTCTCTTTCTTTCAGATCTTTGTTTGTTGGAGAATATCTTCGAAGCTGGGTTGTTTTTCTGTTCTGTGATTGTATTTGTATTTGTTGTTGTTGCTGCTGTTTGATATTGTGTTAGTCACCTTGAATTTCTGGAGAGGGTCAGGAGACATAAATATAAGAATTAATACATCAGTGAGCAACTTCTAGTTAAGAGTTCTTCTACCTGATTTTTAAAAAATATGAAATGCATGGACAGGGAGGAATCTATGATATTTTATCTAATTATTACTGATATTAAAAAGAATGTTGTGGGACTTTAGAGTCTAATAAGTTTAATGAATTTATTGTGGCATAGAGCCCATTTTGTCAGGTGCACATTCTGTTAACAGATAGCTTTAGGTATAATGCCTAAAGCTACAGAGCACAAAGGGAGGGAGGCAATTACAAAAAGAGGCCAGAAGGCCATTTTCAAGTTGCACAGGTGCTGAGTTACACATGTGAAAACAAAATCCAACCAAAAGATTGAACAATCAACTCAGACTGGGTGTGATAGACCCCTTTCAACTATTGATGAAGTAGCTAAGCAGGATGAGTCTGTAGTTGGTTTCTCTGAAGCATAAATGTTTAATGATGGGCAATAAATTTCTTTAGTGAGATAACTATCCCCAGGCCCTTCTGAGTGTAAATCTGATAGCATCAAATTAGCACAGGAAGTCCAACCAGCCTTCTTGGTGCAATGTCCCTTTGAAAGAACTGCTATCCAAGAGGTGCCTTGGGCTGTTGCACCAAAATGTGTCTATTGGAAGAGTGCTAGTTGCACTTCCTTTGGGAAAGCTGCAGTTTCATATTTTAGCAGGTACCTCCAAATATGCTATACTAAGCCTGAACAGCATTCCGTGCGCCTTGGTGTTTAGTCATGCCGGCCACATGACCATGGAAACGTCTTCGGACAGCGCTGGCTCTTCGGCGTTGAAACGGAGATGAGCACCGCAACCCTAGAGTCGGATTCGACTGGCTTTCGAGCAAGGGAACCTTTACCTTTACCTTAAGCCTGAAAAGCAGGTTTGCTGGTGATTAAAATGCAACAAATGGAGGAAAAAGAGAATATGCTACACACAAGAAGGATAAAAGTGTGTCCACATCTCTGAAAATGTATTGTTTGTTTATTCATTATTCCCTGCCTATTTGAGGCATTCAAAGCATTACTAAATATAACCATTGCATTAAAAAAAAAACACTGCCTGCCTGAATGACATGTGCCATTTTCTTTTAATAGTCAAGACAATGCTGTGGACTTCCTGCATTGTAAGAGTGTACAAACTCAGACAGCAATGTTTGTACAGAATTATTCTTCCAGCGAACAACTTAAAATATATCAGGATCATTTCATGTACTTGCTAAGATTTACATACTACTGTATGTTTGTATGTATAGTAGTTTAAAACAGATAAGAACAATCAGAATCACAATGCATCATACAGGCAACATAAAAATCCAAAACAACGAGCAGCACAATAATAAGGCCCTTGAAAAAGAGTAGTAGCCTAACTCTCTCACCTTCAAATCATAAAAGGTCAATAGAAAGAACTCAGTCTGAGGTTCAAACTACACAATTTGTGATCCAAGTGGATACTAGCAGCAGGACCCCAGCCACAAGTTCCTCATGGGAACTCAGATCTAAAGTGCCACAGGGGTTCATTTCAGATTGGGAAAATGGTGCAGGGGAGGAGGGACTTTCTCCTCCCTCCCTCCTGTGCTGCCTTCCTGACCCAAAATGTGCAAGCCTTCTGTGCATGTCTAGCCTGCCACGGGAGCTGCATTGGGTCAGGAAAATGGTATGGAGGGAGGCTGGAGCCCTCTCCCCACCCCCAATCTCAACCAGTCCCCTGCAGGACTTTAGCATTGAGATCCCATGGGAAATTGTTGGATCCCCAGGCATTCGAAATAACTCCACGTTTGGATCAAAGTAAGGTTTATTTCAAAGCGATGGTTCAAACAGGAACAAGGACATTGTTAGGAATGACTACCAATACACAGGTATAACATAATAAAGGAATTTGAACCAGGTTAGGGCCAATGAGCCCAGTTCCCGCTGGCGGGAATAGAACTTGGAAACGCGCGCCCATTTCATGGGAACGTAGCAGTTCAGTACAATCAACACAGGTTCAGTTCACAGGGTAGATGCCCATAACAAGCTGAGCGAAGCACCGACTCCCACCACCAGCTGCATGACCTTGGCCAGTTCCGCAAAGTACAGAGAAGCATAATGAAGCTACAGGAACCAGGAGGGGGGGGAAGAGCACATGACGTGTTAAGCAGGTAACACCAGATACAATGGCAGCTAGCTGACATACTGCCCCCTTAAAAATACACATTATCCACCCCCTCCCGGATTCGGCAGGAGACCTCCCGGTTTGC
>NW_015165979.1:39105-76394 GCF_001447785.1 Gekko japonicus
AGAACTTGGAAACACGTGCCCATTTCATGGGAACGTAACAGTTCAGTACAATCAACACAGGTTCAATTCACAGGGTAGATACCCATAACAAGCTGAGCGAAGCACCGACTCCCACCACCAGCTGCATGACCTTGGCCAGTTCCGCAAAGTACAGAGAAGCATAATGAAGCTACAGGAACAAGGGGGGGGAGAGCACAAGACATGTTAAGCAGGTAACACCAGATACAATGGCAGCTAGCTGACAGAAATATACAGCTGCTCAATGGCTCCCAGTCCCCGTGGTGCTCACGTATTAAGTGTAACATGTAGTTTGGGGCTTAACTTGCCTCCAAAAGAAACTAAACAAAGGAGACATCACAGGGCAGTGAGGTCTGAGCATTGGGGCAAAAATCCTTGCTTCCACCCATAGAATCACAAAATCATAGAATTGGAAGGGATCTCCAAAGTCATCTAGTCCAACCCCCTGCACAATGCAGGGAATTCTCAAATACCTTCCCCTCCACACCCCAGTGACTGCTGTTCCATGCTCAGAAGATGACAAAAAACCTCCAGGATAGAACCTGATACAGAGTCTCATTGATAAATCTTGAATTTAGAAATGTTTCTCACCATTTTAGATTTTCTCCTCTTTTGTTATCATCATGTCCCAGTACTAAAATGAACTGTGTAAGGTCCTGCTGACGTATATCTAAAACTTCATATTGAAGCCCTATACAAATTTTCTTCCTTTATGAAGAACTAACTTATTTTAATGGAATGCAGGGCCCCTTCATAGGTCACAAAACTGTTAAACAGCAAGGACTTCCAGGCAGGAGCTAATATGAAAACCACTGATGGTTTGCCATATCAGACACTGTACATGTAAATAGGGCAAGAAACAGGGATTTATTTGTCCCTCTGAAGAATGTTTGGCTCATGAGTTTTGTTTGTGGCATAAAATCATACCGCCTAGCCATGCATTAGTAGAAAATAACCAAAATTTGCATTCCAGCATAGTTTTGCATTTTACTCATGGGTACTTAAAAGCTTTGGGGAGTGGGTGGGAAATCAGAGGATTAGGTCATTTGAAACAGCTACATTTGGGGGTTGTGAATGTTGTTAAAATGTATATTTTATTGTAAGAAAATTCCATGATTTCTTTTTAAAGAACCATTTCCTGTGTTAGGGAATGGCAGAGCAGGACCCGAAGACCTTCTGTAGCAGTGCTTTTGTTCAGATGCTTGACCTGAGGTGTTAAGAAGGCAGGAAAGTGCTGGCATATTTTTGGCTCTGTGCCCCAGACATTGGATTTCTTGAAACTTCTCTTCTTGCTTTTTCAAAAACAAAATATTTGCAAGGCAGCAAATGACATTAAGAAATTGATACAATGCAGTCTTACCCCTACTTTGTTACTGTGTTAAACACACAGGACATGCATTATATACAATAGTTAGACTGGGCCAGTCTTAAAGATTAGGAAAGCAACCAGATACTTTTCTACTTATTGATCTCTTTTTAGAAAGAAAGAAAGAAAAAAGAGGAGGGATTGTTTTCATGAAGGTTTAATTCACTTTTTTTTTTAAGCTTTTTAACCTAACTGCTGTCCATTTTATCCTGCCTCTCTTTGTGAAATGCTAATCCATCGGCAGGGGTTCTCTTTCCTGGTGTAACTTTCCAGAAATTGTATATCTGCATAGCAACTTCACTGCAAGCAGCTTATGTCATGGTATCATCTGTCAGAAAGATGAAAAGAACTCAGAATCTGAACTGTACTACAAACTTGCATATATCTCACTGTACTTAAGGTAAGTGTTAGATGGGCAGTTTTGGGACCAGAGAGGTGTAAACCTTTATCTAGCCGATGACAGGAAAATGACACACACCCCTTGCCTTGGTCCTGTGTGGATGATCCTGTGGGGAACAAAGGGTGTCTTTCTCCTCCCTTTACCCCCTTCCAGCCCCCTCTTCCCTGTTGTCTGCCTCCAACTGCAATTTGAGCCTGGATCCTGAGCTCAGTGTCCAGATTAGAGATTGTTGACTCAGATTTAGTAGTGAAACTTGAGCCAGGTCCTGTTGATGGGCCAGCCTTGCAGAAGCCGGTTTGCTTAAAGCCAAATGAAAGATTAGATGTCAGCCAGGAGCCTGGCTTTTCTTTATCACAAACTTCCTAATCTGCCCCCCTCCTTTGAATAAAAAAATGAGAGAAAGACATATGTGCTTTCCGTTCCCCCAAATGACATCATAAATCAGGGAATTAACAAGTGTGGCAAACCTTTGCCATAGTGAGACAATGAACTTTCTGTATCTTTAATGAGTGAGCAGCTCTTAGCATAATCAATGGAGAGCTCCATGCTGAAGGGATGACAAATAGCCGCTTGGTCCGAACACTTTGAGAGTATTTCTCATCACCAAAGCAAGCTGCTTTTATGAGAAGAAGATGACATGCTGGAGGAGCTTATTCTCCATTTTGCAGGCGAATCATTAAAAAAATCATTACCTCTCTCTCTCTCTCTCTCTCTCTCTCTCTCTCTCTCTCTCTCTCCCCCTCTCTTCTTTTTCTTCCGCTCCACCTGCTCTCTCTCTCTCTCTCTCTCTCCAGCCCACCTTCTTCTTTGGCACCACATGCTGCTTTTTCTTGGCTTTTGATTTCATCCATCTTTCAGACTGCTTCATGCCTTTGGTAATTTATGTGCGAGATTTTTCCAAACCTCCAAGTGTTTTTCCATTTGGCAAACTACCTCCTGAAACCTCCACAGAATGTAACTGTAGAATTCTCTTGTCGTTGAAAACATGGGACTATGAATGTTAACACAAAAGATGCCTCTAATATGTTCTAAGCTTGCATGCACGTTATCTATTTTTGTTCAGAATTATTGTTGCTTCTATTAGTAATCCTTTGGTTTATATACACTTTAAGATTTGGACACAAAGGTTTTTTGGGGGGAGGCTTTTTTTGGATGCTTCACACTGACATATGGAGAACTGTTTTAGACTTCTGCTTGTGATTTTTACAGGTCCTGGATAAAAACTTTGTTGCATGTGTATGTGTGTGTGAGTGAGTGAGTGTGTGCATGTGTATTTAATGCATGATTACCTTGTGTTATCCTTCATACACGTTATGGAGAGTCCTTACATGCTATATTAAGCAAGCCTGGCTATTTCAACATGTCAGGTTCTCTCTGTGTGTTCTACAAATCTAAAGGATATCTCAGAAGGTGAGCCAGTTTCTTGACAATACTCTATTCAGCTGAAATTTTATTCTATATTTTATTTTCCTTCCTGTTTAATTCTACATGCTTTTTCATGAGAGAAATACAACCACAGACTCTAAGCCCCCTCCCAATAATTGTGAAGAAAAAATTTAAACCAGCCACCTTGTAGTTAGACCTGTTTCCCCCCCATTGACAGTGATGGGACTCAGCTGGCTTTAAAGCATTTCTGTTTGTTTCTGTCAGTTGCAGGCAGCTCTTAGTAGGCAGGCATCTAGACCCTATGGATCTACATAGGAGAAAAGGGTTTGTGCTGGGACAGCCACAGCAGTATTCTATTTGACAGCAATTGGTTCTGCTAAAGCGTTCATCAATTTCTATCTCCTTTCAAGTGCATACTGCAATATTCCAGGTGAGCAGAGATGCACCAACACATCTGCTGTGAGTCAATTGATAAGATGGCACATAGTTATGTCCACTCCAGCTCTGTCTCTGAATCACACCTACAATGCACCCATTTCTAGACCAATTAACAACTTGGCAAACCACATTAAGTGTGCTGGCTGAATCTGGGAGTGTCACCACTGCTGGATATATATCCCCCCCAAAAATGTATACACCCCTTCCCCGATTTAGCGGACCTGTGATGTGGCAGGATCCAGTGATTTATGTTCTTGACTTGAATCTCCATCTCCAGATTTTTTTAATGAGTTCCCAAGCACCAATGACATTCTGATTCAGGTGCAAAACTGGGACCAATGGAAGTCCCCTAGCTAATCCATTCTACATCTAGCATTTGCTCCACTGTTTTACCAAACCCACATTGGAACAGAAATTCCCCTCTACATTGCATGCCACTTTCACTTTGATTGATTGTCGGATTTTATGGCAGCATCCAGACTGCATGCCAATTGCACTTCCTTTGATCTCTCAGTTTTATGGTACTGTCCACATAGATTTATGGCCATTCAGGGGTGACTCTGAAGTCAGTACAGTGTTGGCTCAGGGTATTTGAATGTGGTTGTGAGCCACATCTTTTTCTGTTCCAGTGTGGGTTTGGTAAAACAACGGAGCGAATGCTAGATGCAGAATGGGCCTCAGTTGGGTTGTGGTAACACATCTTGCTGTGGCAAAACACAGGTGTGGCTGCAACCATTGGGCCTATTTCTACACACTTATTTGCCTGTTTAGTGGTTCATAGGATCAGGTCACTGAGTATCTGAAATTAACGTTGTATACATTCTGCAAAACATCCTCTTGCCTTTTAAAAGCCTCTCTGTTTTCAGGAAAGCAGCGTTTATGCATTTTATTCTCCATAAGGCTAGCCAGTTCAATCAAACATGACATTCTTCAGAGAGGTAAACTTTGCTGAAGTTTTCCTGAAAAGTTTTCAATAGTGTAAGCTGCCACTAAGGGACAGTCTAACATTTTAAAACATTAGTGGCTGGGAACAAAACTAACATAAAATAGATGTTTCTCTTCTTATCCAGTTTCAGTAGAAGTTATAGAAGGAAAGAGGCAGTGTTCTGCTATGAAAATAATGATCCATATTGAATCTGTTGCCCCCCCAATTGGCTCTTTGGTTGTTGTAGGTCCTTGTAGCCATACCACTCTTGTAGATTTCTGACAAGGGGGCAGAGTAGGCTGGTTTGGCCCCTGTCAATTGATTGCAGGATGCCTTTGCCTGGCCCTGGTCACACGGCAAAATTGCCACGGGAGAGGCACGGGAGTGCCGCGGATTTTCCGGGCGTGATCTCACCCCAACATCTGGGAAGCGCAGTGCTCCTGTGGCGAACCCATGGCTCCCCGCCGAAGGTGCGGAGTTAAAAACTAGTACCTATGAGGTACTAGTTTCCTGAAACCATGGGCCAAGGGCGGGCATCTGATCGCGTTCCCGGTGGACTTACTTGGCATCCGGCGCCCGCCGCTGTTCATCTCCGCAGGTTGCACAACAGCGCTCAACAGCGCATGCGCACAAAGAGCGATTGCTAGTGCGATTGCATGGCACGGCTTCTGCAGGATACCCGTCTGATCGGCATTTCCCCCGAACCACGGGACCTCGACCGGGACGTGTGCTCGGACAGCCGCGCGTTAGTTTCCTCCGGGGCAATTAGCCACACCTCCCCCCGCGATATCCGGCCCATGTGACCGGTAAGGTAAGGAGAGACTGAATAGGGCTGAAGCACCTTTCCTGTGGGGAAAGGATAAGAGACTGGAACTTTTCAGTTTAGAAAAAGGATGAGAAAGGACAAGATTGGAGTTTTTAAAATTATGCTTGGAACAGAGAGAGTGGATAGAGAGAAATTATTCTTCCTCTCCCAGAATTCTAGAACTCAAGGACATCCAGTGAAGTTGATGGACTGTAAATTCAGGACAGACAAAAGGAGCTACTTCTTTCCTCAAGGAGTGACTAAAATGTGGAATTTACTGTCAAAGGATGTAGTGAAGGCCACAGGCATAGACAGCTTTAAAATGGAATTAGATAAATACATGGATGATAGATCCATCACTGGCCACTAGCTATGGTGACTATAAGGAACCTCCACATTCAGAAGCAGTAAACCTGAATAGCAGGACTATGACATAACACTGGGGAAAGGCCTCAGCCACTATGCCCTGTCGTTAGCTCTCCAGAATAATTGGTTGGCCACTGTGTGAGACAGTTGGCCCACTGGTCTAATCCTGCAAGGCTCGTCTTATGTTCTTGTGTGTGCATGACTGGTGGGTAGACAAGTATCTCTGTGCCATCAGCTTTGAATGGCTATCTATCCCTGTAAAAGGTAAAGGTAAAGGTTCCCTTGCTCGAAAGCCAGTCGAGTCCGACTCTAGGGTTGCGGTGCTCATCTCCATTTCAAAGCCGAAGAGCCAGCGCTGTCCGAAGACGTTTCCGTGGTCATGTGGCCGGCATGACTAAACACTAAGGCGCACGGAACACTGTTTCCTTCCCACTGAAGTGGTACCTATTTATCTACTTGCAATTTCTTGCTTTCGAACTGCTAGGTTGGCAGGAGCTGGAACTATCTATCCCTGTACTTGGATATAAAAGAACATCCCCATCAGTGTACTTCATAGGATCTGTTTGCATGCTATATATTTTGTACAAGCAATAACTTATAATTGTGTGTGTAAAGTGCTGTCAAGCTACAGGTGACTTCTGGTTAACCCAGCAAGGGGCTTTCAAGGAGAAGCTGGGTTTGCCATAGCCTTCCTCAGCAGAGTCTTCCCTGGTGGTCTCCCTTCCAAGTACTGACCCTGCTTAGCTTCCAAGACCTGATGAGATTGTGCTACACCATGCCGCCTTCACTCACCACTTATAATTACATGCACGTAATTGAATGCATAGGTATATGCGTACCTAACTTGACTACATATGTTCCAAATTATGTACACTCAGTATAAATCCATACTATTTAATATTATCTTTTGTTTCCTAATGTGTTAGTAACATCTGTGCCGAACAAAAAAAGGGGGGGAAGGGAAAAGGGGGGGGAGAAAGAAAACTCAACCCAAAAAGCTGCTATGAATCCACAAGGGTTAAGCTGACACTAACTATTAAAAACATACAAAATTTATTCATGTGTACACAGTTTTCAAAAACTTAGACTCATTAAAAATATTCACATTCAGACATGAACATTTTTTCAACATACATACATAGATGGGTTAGTGCTGTGCAACTGAACCAAACGCGTTTCGGCCCCAAAGGGCCTTCCTCAGTGGTCACAATCCAAAATACAAATTTGACATACATTAAAAAAAGTTTTTTTAACATCAGATGTTAAGTACATATGCAATATAAGGCCAGATGTTGTATCCTAAATATTGATTACAGAAAGAAAAAGTGGGGAAAGGGAAACAAAGAAAAATTCATTATAGTTTCCCATGTACTTTGTTGTTGTTGTTGTTCAGTCGCACAGTCGAGTCCGACTCTTTGTGACCCCATGGATCATCTCCCGCCAGGCCCTCCTGTCTTCCGCCGTCCTCTGAAGTTGGCTCAATTTCATGTTCGTCGCATCTATGACACTGTCTAACCATCTCATCCTTTGCCGTCCCCGTCTTCTTTGACCTTCAATCTTTCCCAGCATCAGGGTCTTCTCCAGTGAGTGCTCCCTTCTCATTTGGTGGCAAAAGTATTTGAGCTTCAGTTTCATTATCTGGCCTTCCAGGGAACAGTCAGGGTTGATTTCTTTTAGGATTGACTGATTTGATCTTTTTGCAGTCCAAGGGACTCTCAAGAGTCTTCTCCAGCTCCATAGTTCAAAAGAATCTATTCTTCGGGGCTCGGCCTTCCTTATAGTCCAACTCTCGCAGCCATACATGACTACTGGGAATACCATTGCTTTGACCATGCGGACTTTTGTTGGCAGGGTGATGTCTCTACTTTTTATCATGCTGTTTAGGTTCGCCATCGCTTTCCTCCCAAGGAGCAGGCGTCTTTTAATTTCATGGCTGCAGTCACAGTCTGCGGTGATCTGGGATCCCAGGAATGTGAAGTCTGTCACTACTTCCACGACTTCCCCTTCTATTTGCCAAGGAGTGATGGGGCCGGATGCCATGATCTTAGTTTTTTTGATATTGAGCTTCAAGCCCACTTTTGCGCTCTCCTCTTTTACCCTGAGCAAGAGGCTCTTTAGGTCCATGTACTTACATTACTACTAATTGAAAAATTACTACTAATTACTACTTCCCATGTACATACATTACTACTAATTGAAAAATAATATATCATATACAAAAATAATATACATATAAATATATAAGGTAATTTTTACTTGTATGTATGTTGAAAAAAAATTCATGTCTGAATGTGAATATTTTTAATGAGTCTAAGTTTTTTAAAAAATGTGTACACCTGAATAAATTTTGTATGTTTATAATATTTAGTGTCAGCTTAACCCTTGTGGATTCATAGTAACATCTGTGTGCCAAAAACCGTGGAACTCAGAAAAAAATCAATCTCCTTGTTAGGAAATGTTTACACCTAAGGGGGAAAATCACCCTGGCCTTTAGGGGTCAAAACTCTGTTTTCATTTTAGTCCATATTGATAACTACCAGCCACCAGTGGAAACATTTCTGACTGATACTGTTGTAACAGAGAAAGGAACTTCCTTCTTCTAGTATAGCATTTCATTTTCCAGGCTGTTACTAATCTTTCCAGTGACAGTGACATTTTCTCTGGAGAAACACGTCATCCATATTAATAGCAAAAGACTTCATGGTGATCATAGCTATTCAACTGAATTAATTAATTGTCTGTTGCTTTAAAAAGGACTCCTTGAAATCAATTATGGGTGGTGGTGGTGTGGGTATGAGAAAACTGCAAACGTTACACACATTGACCACGCTGGTCATTGTGATCCAGGTCAGGGATTGATTTGGGACAGACAGGAATAACAAACATGAATGCTGGGAGCTGAGGCCCTTTTCCCCTCAGCTCAACAGGGCAGCCTGACACAAACAGGAAACACAGCGTGATTTCACTGTCATTAGCAGTGCAATCCTAAACAGAGTTACAGCCTTCTAAGTCCATTGAAGTCAATGGACTAAGGAGGGCATAATTCCATTCAGGACTGTGCTGTTAGATGGTTTGACCTATGAAGGCTGCGGTCACACGGAGCAGTAGCCACACTACTGAGACGGATGATAGGCGGATTTACCGGGTGTGATCACACAGCAACATCTGGGAAGCGTAGAGCTCCCATGGCGAACCCGAGGCTTCCCTCCGAAGATGTGCAGTTAAAAACTAGTACCTCCGAGGTACTAGTTTCCGGTAAGCGCGGGGCAAGGGCGGGCGTCTGATCACATTTCCGGTGGCATCCGGCACCCGCCCATGTCCCATCACAAAAAGGTGCGTCCACCCCACCCCGGGGTTCCCTTCCCAGCAGTGCCGTTCTCTTCTAGCGCAATTCAGATGAAGAGGAAAGAAGAGCAGACGAGTCATTGTGGGGAGGGGGATAGAAAGCTTCGCCCCAGCCAGCCCCCCCGCACCTTCCTGGAATGAGCAACGCCGGCATCACCTCCTGGCCAAGGCATGAGTGCCAGGGGTGAGGGGGGGCGTGACAACAATGCAGGGACTCAAGGGAAAGGCCATGGAGCAGGCAGGGGGTTTGTGGGTGGGGGTGGGGTACGACATGCAAAAAGGGGTTTTTTTCCCTAGTCTCCATGGGATGCGCACAAGCACCCAACGGCGCATGTGCACACTTCAGTTTAAAAACAAAACACAGCCCCGTTTGCTGCGCCGCGCTGCTTCTTTGCCGCATCGTGTGATCGGCACCTCCCCCATAACCACGGGACCTCGATGGGACCTTGAGGGACGTCTGATCGCGCAGCTGCATGTTAGTTTGTTCCGGGGCAAACAGCCACGCTTCCACCCCACATTTTCCGGCCCGTGTGACCGGAGCCGAACTACAGATTCTTTCTGCATGGTCTACATTTAGTCTCTTTGGGTTCTACAGCCGCCCTGAGCCCACTCGCGGGATGGGCGGGGTATAAATATAATAAATAAATAAATAAATAAATAAATTCATTGCTTGCTAAAAATAAGGGTTGTTATTAAACAAACACCAGTAGGATTTGATGAGAATGCTACAGGGTCCTAGAAATTGTCCTTTTCTACACTAATGTTCTCTGTCAAGTATTTCGACTGCAGCAACTGTGGAAACAAAAGCTGGCTTTCAGCCCCCTCAATCCAGCTGAATTCAGGTGCCTGCCAGACACAGAGGTGCATACCAAGCAGGGAGGCTCTTCTGATTCCAATCATGCAGGGTTCTGTTAAAGAGCTCTGCAGCATCAGAATGATGGAGTGTGGAACCGTGCGTTGGCTCAGTAGGCTAATTAGTCTCTCAGACCTTCTGCTCTACTGGAAGTCCCTGCATTGCTGGACAGCATTGTATTTTGTGTTCCTGATGTCAAGTGGCCTGGTTCCACATCTGTGTTGCCGGTATTGGGTTGGTTTGTAGAGTTCTCATTTGGCCTATAAATGCAAGCATCTGCTGGGGTTATGGTTGGCTTGCTGGCAGATCTCACCAGGGGTGGTGACCTGCTGCCACACTCATTAGTCAATCAGTTCTGGAGGAGACTGAGAGAACAGGAAAATTAGCCAGTCTGCCCAAGAAAATGCCTCGCGAAACCTGGCAGCACCACATGGTGAGGCTTTGTTTGTTCAAACTATAGGATTATGGTCTGCAAAGAGCTCAAAGGGCATCAAGTCCAGCCCTTTGCCCCAAGACAGTCTTTTACACATTAATCTTTCAGCAGATGGGAAGCCACATCGCCTAGACCTCACTGTGAAGAGAGAAGGGGTATGAGCAGAATCAAAAGAGGCTCCCACATGACATACACTGCTGCGTCTGTGTTAAAATACTGGGTTCCATGGATGGTCTGACCCCCAAGCCTAGTGATCAGCTCTGCTTTATTAGTGATTCAGCAAGACAAGACAAAGACCCATGGCAATGGCCCTGTTTAAATAGCATGCAAACAACACCCACTTTCCAAAGAACTACCAACGATAGCCCCATTGTCAGAACCATTAATTCTGGCCACCTCCAGAGTCCTGGTGAGCTATTGTTCTAGAACTCCAAGCTCAGCCAGTCTTTGGTAGAAACAGTCCTGGAATGTTCCAGTCCCAGTACATAAAAGTCTGAGGCACCCCTGGGTACACTGCACTCTGACGTGTCAGCAGAAGAGCCAGAGGAATCCAATAAGAGAACAAATCTGCAAGGGCCATTTCAATTTTTTTTCTATTGAATTGTTTTAAAAGCTTGTGGTATTTAACTGTCTCCTCAGTGAGCAAGCACAGTGGGAGTCACCTGTTCATTGGAGCTCTGGAGAGGATCTAGATATCTTCCATGTAAACCACAAAACTAATGCCAGCTTCACTACAGGTGTTTTGGCAGCACACAATCTCACCTAAGGGCTGGAGGGGACCCCTATGGGGATCCCTTCTTATGTAAAGAGCTGCCCAGAGAAGAGAAAATAGCAACTACTACACCAGTTTGGTTAGTGGTTTAAGAGCACAGACTCTAATCTGGGAGGACCAGGTTTGATTCCCCATTCCTTCACATGCAGCTGCTGGTGTCCTTGGGTCGGTTACAAGTTCTTTCAGAGCTGTTCTCTCACGAGGAGTTCTCTCAGAGCTCTCTCTCAGCCCCACCTACCTCACAAGGTGTCTGTTGTGGGGAGGGGAAGGGAAAGGGAAAGGGATTGCAAGCTACTCTGAGACTCCTTCAGATAGTGAAGGGTGGGGTATAAAATCAATCTCTTCTCTTCTTCTACTTCGTCTTCATCTGTTATTTAAATTTATTTGCAATGGTAGCTGCATCAAGGATGACCCAGGATAGCACAGGTGAAAAGGAGCAGGGATGGGATAGGTGGGGGGAGCAGCTGGAGCTCTCATTGCTGTCCATCAGTTTTATCAGCTGTAGCATTAGTGGATGAATAAAGACTAAACCACTACAGAAGAATCCTTCTCCTTGATGAAGTTATCCAAAACAACGAGAAGGCCATAGGCATAATATGCCCAAACTTCCATAAGGCTTTCGATCTTGTCCCACAAGACAACCTCACAAGAGTTGATATATTATAACAATGATGTAGAGATTACCTCAAAATGTTTCCATGTGGCCATGGATCCACATAGAGGGCCACATGTACATGGATTGCCTGGATTTGCTCAGGAATTGATTTGGGACAGACAGGAGTAGCCAGCTGCTCTGAGGAATGTGCAACACTGCAGGGAGGGTCTCCAAGTGATATAAAGGCTTCATTCAAGGCTGAGTTATGAAGAAATTCTCTCTTTCCGGAGCATTAGGGTTATTTTCTAACTTTTAATATCTCATAGGAATTCATTAAGGAGGAAAATAATTCAGTTGGGCTGGTCACTCATGGGGATGTACACATAAAAAAAATTCAGTTCATTTTTGGTTTACTTTCACTTAAATTTTTTCCCTTGGTTATTAAACCCAGGTTTATGTTTGTTTTGTTTCCATTGGTTTCCATTGGGAAATATTTTTACCCCCTCCCATTCAGTTCTCAGGGATTGTATCCCCCTGACCCAAAGGATTCACCTGCTTCCCAAATGTCAGACAGTTCACAGAAAGCATTCCCATTTCTAGATAATCAGTATTCTGGCTTGCAGAGGGGGCAGCACTGGTAGGTGTGACAAAACTGTCTTGTGAGTTTTTCTTCCTTTCCCAGAATCCTCAACATAAATGGAGGCTGCAGTGCAAACTCCGTCCCTCTCCACCCCCCACCCCCACTAACCTTCATTTTAATATCAGAGCCAGACTGAGAGAAAAAGGACTTTATTGAGCCTAATGAATGAGACATAGCAATGGACAGGATTTAGATCCCTTTGTCTGTGTCTGTGTTACCTTTTTCTTTTTAATTATTCTGATTGCAAATACATTTGCAATGGAAAAGAGAGCTACACAGAGAATTGTTGCTGTGTTAGGGCAGCAAAACATAGCATTAAATCCCTAGTCAGATGACATGCTACGAAGGTGACCCGGGTCAGCCACTCTTTATCATGTTGTGAGGATAAGGCCAGACCTTGGTGAGTGGGTTCCAAGAGGAGAGGGTGGAGTCATGAGAAGACCCAATGAGCCCTTCCAAGCATTCCTTTTGCCCTCATTGTCAAGGAGAGAGAGCATGCCTGCTGTGGTAGTCCTCACAGGCAGCCTTTTAGAGCCCTAAGAATGGCTGGCAGTTTCCCCTTCAGTGCTGTGAGAGTTTTCTTGCCCCAGCTACCACAAATTCAGACCCCCGAAGATGCCTGGAAAGGGGGAAACAAGTCATTTTTAGATTTCATAAGGATGGCTGCAAACCTGGGACTGTTCACCTTTGTAGTCATCTTTGGAAAACCTTTAAAAAAATCTGGAACATTTTATTGTGGGTTCCCCACTAATATCTACAATTTTCAGAGTTAACCTGTGGCAGCCAAAACAACAATCTTGTGGCACCCAAGAGACCAACAAATTTATTGTCATATGAGTTTTTGAGAGTGAGTGCTAGGATTGCCACACCCACACCCGGTAGAGGTGGGGGTCCCCTCCTGCCAGGCCCCACCTCCTTCTTGCCAATCAGCTGACTGGTGGGGAAACTTACCCTGAAAAAGAGGGAGGTCCATCCAATGTGCAGCGACATGTCTATCTCACTGCCCATGTGACCCAGAAGTGACATCATCACATCCAGGACAGCAGGGTGACACTCTGGTATTTGGGCAAAACTATGGTAGAATTTACCAAATTTACCATAGAGTTTTTGCCCAAATACCAGAGCATCACCCCTATGTCCCAGATGTGATTATGTCACTTCTGGGTCACATGAACAGTGATGTGGATATGTCACTGTATATCTGATGGGCCTCCATATTGCTCACAGTAAGTCCCTCCCATCCCCTGCTGGTTGCCAGGAGGGACCTGGCAACCCTAGTGAGAGCCCAATGCATCAAATTCACAAAATGTTGTATTTAGCTCACACAGAGAGACACATCCACACACAGATAATTACTAGGGTTTATGGTGAAGGTTGCCAACCTCCAAGCAGGCCTGGAGATCTGCTTTCACAACTGATCTCCAGACTACAGAGGTCAGTTCCCTGGAGAAAATGGCTGCCTTGAAAGGTGGACTTTATGTACCATACCATGCTGAAATCCCTCCCCAAATGCTGCCCTCTCCTGGCCCCACCCCAAAATCTCCAGGTATTTCTCAAACTAGGGGGACTGGAGATCTCCTGGAATTACCATAGATCTCCAGACAACAGAGATCTGTTCCCCAAGAGAAAATGGCTACTTTGGAGAGTGGACTTTAAGGGATTATTGCCCACTGAGGTCACTCCCCTCCCGAAACCCCACCCTCCCCAGGCTTCACCACCAAATCTCCAGGAATTTCCCACCCCGGACCTGGCAACTACAGGAGAAGGAACTAATGATTACAAAGAAGTCAGGAGGCCCAGCATTCCCCAAAACTGAACAAAAACAAACAAAAAACCAAGAAGTTAAATGTTTCCTTAAAGACTAACAGTATTTTATTCTAATGTAAGCTTTTGTGGACTTGAGGCATCTTCAGATGCAATGGAACTCACTACGCAGACATTTTATGTAGGAGGTATGAAAAGCACAGGGTCAGAGGGCCAGGAAACTGCAGGAAGTACAGAGTGAAATGCAATTATGTAAAACTGAACTCTAATCAAGAAAAATATAGAGACAAATCACTAGTTATTTTAACTCCAGTGGGTGTTAGTTAACACCTCTAATGGGTTAAAACAGTTAAAACCTATAGTGAGATAAAAATCCAAAAACACAGTGTTATTGAAAGGATATTTAATTAGCAGTGTGCTCAAGGTACATAAATGCAGCTAAACTCATCTGGTTAGTGAAAAGTACTCAGAACGTGGAGTGATTCAGCAAGAGTGATTCAGCAAGAGTACTTTATTAGTTCAGGAACAAGACAAAGAAACCAGCTCGCAGGCCGGTTTATATGCGTTCAGAAAACCCGCCACCAAGCACACCTAAACACACCCCCTACTCCCGATAGGCTATTTACAGTAACCGGGCGACCATTGGTCTCCCGGCTGGGAAGCTGGCCCTTTGATTGGGCCGGCTAGGATCCTATGGATCCTTTGTCTTTCGACTGAAGCTACTGAGGAATATTGCCTGGTCAGCCCGGACAAGTCCGGGCATGTCAGGCTGAATGCACTACACGTGGTAATGGCGACAGTACATTACACCCCTCCCCCCATAGTCCAAACTACCCACATACAAAGTCCTGTAGATACGCGGGGGCCTTCCTGGGCCTTGTAGAGCGGCGGAGGTCCGGGGTGCTGTTCGGGGCTGCTCCTTGTGGCCGTGGCGGGGCGGTTTGCTGTGGCGTTTCCGACGGCGGTGTTTCCTGCGGGGGCAACGCCGGGGGCTCCAGAGTGACCGGGGCCGAGGCCGGGTTCTGCGGTTCGGGTGCGTGGCCTGAAGTTTCGTTGTGCTCCTGGGGCTCCAGGTCCTCGGGGTCGTTCGGAAGGACCCGGCGCCGCAGTTGGTCGATGTGGCGGTGTAGCAGTTGTCCGTCCTCACAGGAGACCTCATAGGAGCGCGGGCCTCGCACCCGGACCACTCTCGCAGGGATCCAGGGTGGCCCCTGGGCGTAGTTCTTAGCGTAGACTGGGTCTTCCGGGAAGAACCCTCGGGCGGCTGCGTGTGATTCCGATGTCGGTTCCATCTCGGGGGCCCTGTCTGGGTGTAGACGGTCCAGCCGGGAGGTTAGGCGACGACCCATCAGGAGCTCCGCCGGGCTGCAGCCGGTCTCGGTGTGCGGGGTCGTGCGTTGGCCGAACAGGAACACCGCCAGCTTGTAGTCCCAGTCCTTACTGTCGAACTTGCGCAGTGTTTCCTTGGTGGTGCGCACCATGCGCTCCGCCTGGCCGTTGGTTGCCGGGTGGAAGGGCGCTGACCGGACGTGTCGGATTCCACAGTACCTCGTGAAGTCCTGGAACTCGCTGGAGGTAAATGCTGTGCCGTTGTCGGTCACCAGGGTGTCTGGAAGGCCGTGGGAGCTAAAAATGTGGCGCATGGCTCTGATGGCGGCCTTCGAGGAGGTAGACGGTACCGGCACCACCTCCAGCCACTTACTGTAAGCGTCCACTAGAATGAAAAAGATTTGTCCCTGGAACGGCCCCGCAAAGTCCAAGTGTAGCCGGGACCAAGGTTTGTGGGAAGACTCCCAAGCTCGATCGGGCGCTCGGGGCGGTGCGGGCCGGAACGCCTGGCAGGGTTGGCACAGTTTCACCAGTCTCTCAATGTCCTGATCGAGGCCGGGCCACCACACATAACTCCGAGCCAGCGCTTTCATCCGCACCACTCCTGGGTGAGCCTCGTGCAATGCTGCAAGTACTCGGTCTCGGAGTGGGGAAGGGATTACCACCCGACCTCCCCACAGCACACAACCCTTGTGAGCAGACAGTTCGTCTTTGCGCGAGGCATAGGCCGCAAAGTCGGGTCCCGCCGAGGCCAACGGCCACCCCCTTCTCACCCAGTCCAGGACGCGGCAGAGGATAGGGTCCTTTTCGGTGCGCCGGGCCACCTCTTTCACGTGAACCGGCTGGTCGGGCAGCGTTTCCAGCAGCGCGATGTGATGGGCTGGGGCCGGGTCAGGCTCCGTTTCCGGCAGAGGCAGGCGGCTCAAGGCGTCCGCGTGGCCCATTGCCTTCCCGGGCCGGTGCAGGAGCCTGTAGTTGTAGCCCGCCAGGAAGACGGACCACCGGATCACTCGGGGCGAAGTCATCTGGGGGGTCTGGCGGTCCGGGGCGAACAGACCCAGGAGAGGCTTGTGGTCCGTGGGGACCGTGAAGGGCCGGCCGTAGAGGTAGTGGTGAAATTTTTTCACCCCGGCCACTATAGCAAGAGCCTCCTTGTCAATCTGCGCGTAGTTGCGCTCCGCCGCAGACAAGGTACGGGAGTAATAGGCCACAGGTACCTCCCGACCGTCAGGCAGTTTGTGCCCCAGGACCGCCCCGACCCCATATGGAGAGGCGTCGCAAGCCAGCACCACCGGCAGGTCCTCGTTGAAGTGTGCGAGTACCGAATTTGAGACGAGGAGGTCTTTGACCGCCTGGAAAGGCGCCTGCTGAGCCGTCCCCCAGACCCACGGCGCGCCCTTGTCGAGGAGCCGATGGAGGGGTTCGGCTACTGCA
Organism: Gekko japonicus; assembly: GCF_001447785.1. Classification (NCBI taxonomy): domain Eukaryota; kingdom Metazoa; phylum Chordata; class Lepidosauria; order Squamata; family Gekkonidae; genus Gekko; species Gekko japonicus. The sequence continues at coordinate 55,975 of NW_015165979.1, forward strand.
GCTTTGAGGGGAAGAAAAGAGTGGTAAAAGTTCAGGAGGCCTAAGAAGGCCTGTAGCTCGGTCTTTGATGTGGGGGCTGGGGCGTTCGAGATCGCTCTGGTCTTCTCCGCCGTGGGGTGAATGCCCTGTGCGTCGACCGCGAACCCTAGAAACTCCACTTTGGGCACGCCGAGCAAGCATTTTTCGCGCTTCACCTTCAGCCCCGCCTGGTCGAAGCGTTGGAGAACGGTACGGAGTCGGGTGGCAAACGACGCGGCGTCGGGGGCGGTGATCAAGACGTCATCTAGAAAGGGCTGTACCCCGGGGATACCTTTGAGGAGAGAGTCCATGAAAGATTGAAAAATCCCCGGAGCCACCGAGACGCCGAACTGGAGCCGGTGGACCTTGAAAGCCCCTCTGTGCGTGGCGATCGTCTGGGCTTCCGCCGTGGCGGCGTCCACCGGCAGCTGCTGATAGGCCTGCGCCAAGTCCAGCTTTCCGAATATGCGAGCCCCCGCGAGCGCCGCCAGCACGTGGCTGACCACCGGAACGGGGTACGCGTGGTCCTGCAGTGCTTTGTTAATTGTGCACTTATAGTCCGCACAGATCCGGACGTCCCCGTTTGGTTTGATCGGTGTGACAATGGGGGTTTCCCAGCGTGCCGATGCCACCGGCTCCAACACCCCTTGCGCCACCAGCTTGTCGAGTTCCGCCTCGATTTTCGGCCTTACCGTTAAGGGCGGAAACCTGGCCTTGATCCGTATGGGCCGGACCGCCGGGTCCAGGTCCAGGGAGATGGGGGCCCCCGTGAACTTGCCTAAGGACCCATCGAAAACCCGGGGGAATTCGTTGCAAACGTCCGCGAAATCGGCTTGCTGCAGCTGGTGGATGCCCCCGATGGTCAGGCCCAGCGGCTTAAACCACGACATCCCCAGGAGACTGGAAAGCCGGCCCCCCACCACCAGAATGTCCAAACAACCCTTGAAGTCCTGGAACTCCACCAGGAACGTGCCCCAGCCCCGCACCACCACAGGATTCTTATTGAAATCCTGAAGCCTGATGTGTGGTTTGCGCAGAGGGGGTCCCCCGTTGGGACACACTGTCCGCAACGTCTCCTCCGAGATAATGGTAAACTCGGAGCCCGTGTCAAGTTCCATGCTACAGGGGGACCCCTCTATCCGGACCGTAACATGGACTTTGTTTCGGCTCTGACGGGGCAAGTCACCTACCTGGGGCTGGGGCTGGTGGCCGACGGCATTTGTGTCGATCGAATGGAGGTCCACAGTGTGGATGGGTTCCCACTGGTGGCTGGGTTTCCTGGGTGGCTGGCGGCGGCTGCGGCAGACCTTGGCGATGTGGCCCTGCTTGTTGCAGGACCTGCAGACCGCCTCGCGGAAACGGCAGCTCCGACGTTCATGCGCGTCCCCGCAGCTGGCACAGGAGGAAGCTGGCTCCGACGGCCTCGCTGGCGGTGCGCCCTTCGAACGGTGAGGTTGTGACGGCTTGCGGTGGAGTTGCGCCACTGCCTCCTCTTCGGAGTCTGCCGAATCCCCTCCGGCTTGGGTGCGGTGTACCCGATGGCCGCCGTGGCCCGGGTGCTCATTCTCGAAGGCAGCCGCATCCTTTAAAGCCGTGGCTAGCGTGAGGTCATCATCCCGAATGAGGCGCCTCCTCAGTTTGGCCTCTCGTAAACCCAACAAGAACTGATTCAGCAGGGTCTCGTCCAGGTTGCTGAAATCGCATTTCATGGCGGCCTTGCGAAGGTTGGCCAGGAAGTCCGCAGCTTTCTCTTCGGGGCCCTGGACCTTCACAAAAAAATCCATGCGGGCCGCAAATTTGGAGGGCTGTGGCGCTAGATGGGCCGTGAGAGCCGTGATGAGGGCCTCGAAGCTCACCTCCTCTACCTCCTTAGGTGAGATTAGGTTCTGCAGAAGGAGCAGGGTGTCCATCCCACACAGCCGGATGAGCTGGGATCTCTTCAATTCGGCGTCGGTGACCCGCATGCAGGCAAGGTAGTGCTTGAGGATCCTCACCCATGTGGTCCATCGTTCGGGGTGGGCCAAGTCAAACGGAGCGATGCCTTCGTGCGAGGTCCCTGCTGGAGCGGCGGTGGCGACCCCGGAGGATGCGTTGGGCCCGGAGGATGAGGAGGTGGAAGCAGAGGAGGGAGCGGAGGTGGCGTTTTGCTCCGACATTTCCGCGGATGCTCGTGGACGCTCGGAGGACCGGGTGAGGCGGGCGCGCTGGTCGAGCGAGCTTAGCCTGAAGCGTGCTAGGCGTGGAGAGCGATGCTGCTGCTCGAGGGGTCAGCAGCGTGCCAGCGGAGCCGGGAGCGGAGCGATGAGCAGTTGCCGGAGAGCTGGGATGCGAAGTTGCGCGGTTCCCGGAGAGGTCTCGGCGTCAGGCTCGGTGCGGTACTCGTGTTGGCGTCCGGGTCTTGTTCATGGGGTCATAGATCCCATCCTCGTCGCCAGTGAAAAGTACTCAGAACGTGGAGTGATTCAGCAAGAGTGATTCAGCAAGAGTACTTTATTAGTTCAGGAACAAGACAAAGAAACCAGCTCGCAGGCCGGTTTATATGCGTTCAGAAAACCCGCCACCAAGCACACCTAAACACACCCCCTACTCCCGATAGGCTATTTACAGTAACCGGGCGACCATTGGTCTCCCGGCTGGGAAGCTGGCCCTTTGATTGGGCCGGCTAGGATCCTATGGATCCTTTGTCTTTCGACTGAAGCTACTGAGGAATATTGCCTGGTCAGCCCGGGCAAGTCCGGGCATGTCAGGCTGAATGCACTACACGTGGTAATGGCGACAGTACATTACAGTTAGTGTGTGTGCTGTTCAGAAACAAAGTTATCTTTGTAAAACTAATATGAGTTCTTTATTACACAGAATATAGATAGGATTCTAATCTAGTCTAGCTAACTAGGATGGTTAGATATACAGGAATCATGTCCTGCTTTCATGTTGCAAAGATGGAGAAGGCTAGCATAGAGAAGGTGTCAAGACTCAAGACCAGACAGAAGAAAGTTTGCCTAAGGTCCCGATCACACGCAGAATTAGCTGCGCAATAGGCACAACTGCCGGGCGGATTTTAAGGGCGTGATCACACGGGAACATCTGGCAAGTGTCCCGCACCCATCGGCAACCCATTGCGTACTGCCAAAGAAGTGGAGTTTAAAAATATGGGGGAAAGTGCAGTATCAAATGGGTTTGTGATGGGCCATAGACGGACTTCCCTGTGTGATCGCGCCAGCGTACCCCCCATTGCGTCAGTGATGCCTCGTTGAAATGCACCGGAAACACGAGGCGAAGAAAACATCCCCGATTCACCCACAGTTGCGTCTGATCACGTAGTGGCGGGTCAAATTACTATGGAGTAAATAGCTGCGGTGGCTCAAGTGGTTAAGACGCTGAACTGCAGGCTGTGGAAGGTCAGTAGTTCAGCAGTTCAAGACCCGGGTGCCGCAAGACGGGGTGAGCTCCTGTCTCTAGTTCCAGCTCCTGCCAACCTAGCAGTTCGAAAGCAAGAAATTGCAAGTAGATAAATAGGTACCACTTCGGTGGGAAGGTAACAGCGTTCCGTGCGCCTCGGTGTTTAGTCATGCCGGCCACATGACCACGGAAACGTCTTCGGACAGCGCTGGCTCTTCGGCTTTGAAACGGAGATGAACACCGCAACCCTAGAGTCGGACTCGACTGGCTTTCGAGCAAGGGAACCTTTACCTTTACCTTTAAATAGCTTCACTCCCCCCCCCCCCCGTCTCTGCACTCTGTGACCGCACTCTAAGAGTAGCAATCTACAAATCAAAGGGATAGCATCAGAGAGTAAAGGGAAGGAAAGTCAGTGTCCTCCTGGTCACTCCCTCTCTCTGAGTCTCTTATAGGCCACCTCTGAAGTCTGAGGCTAACAGACAGCACAAAATCTTCCACTTCCAACAGTTGTGAGGCAGAGCACCCCAATTTCCCTTCAAGGGTTAACATGATTATTAGCAGGTCTGTGCTAGTTCACAGGTGTCCATAACTGAGCCTTAATCTTGAGAACCTGTGTTCAGTTGTGTAACTAGATGGGGGGAATCAGGAGTGGATGTTAACATCCTCTGGAGAATTCCATCAGGTGAACTCCCTGATTGGATCTGAGAGACCACCTGGCGCCAGAGGGTAAAAGACTATAATAAGGCTATAGGCCAGAGGGAAGGCATGCTAACTTTGTGATTCTGCCATGTTAGTACTCTTTTGCTATATTATGCTACATCATGAATCAGTGTTCCCTCTAAGCTGAGTTAGTGTGAGCTAGCTCACAATTTTTTAGCTTCCGGCTCGCACATTTTTTGTCCTAGCTCAGGAAGGATGGCTCCAGAGCAGTACCCAAAGTGCTCACTCACAACTTTAAAGCCAGTAGCTCACAAAGTAGAATTTTTGCTCACAAGACTCCACAGCTTAGAGGGAACATTGGTCATGATGGACAGCTGCATAGAGAATGCTTAAAGCTCTAGCTTGGACTCATATATTCTAAGAAGTTGTGCCATCTAATACCAGGTACTGAATGTATTAGAAAGTTAGCTTTTTAATTTCTTTGCTGCTAAGCAGTGGAGACTGTGCTGCATAATAACATTCTGTGATTTAAGTCTATTCAATAAACCTTTATATATATATATTTACAAAGGTCTGTTTTATTTGTGTGCATTTAACTTTGAGGACCCATTGGGCTGGGTGCTGCTCACATGCAAAAGAAGTGGTGACCCAGGAGGACCCAGGCAGTGCAGTGTTCCCTCTAAGCTGAGTTAGTGTGAGCTCCCTCACAGTTTTTTAGCCTCCGGCTTACACATTTTTGTCTTAGCTCAGGAAGGATGGCTCCAGAGTAAACTAATTTATGCAGCAGCCAAATTGCCTGCTCACATCTGTAATGCCAGTAGCTCACAGAGTAGAATTTTGGCTCACAGCTTAGAGGGAGCATTGGTGTGATGGTTTTGTGAGGCTAGACACAATCTCAAAGGATTTTCCCATTCGTGATTTCCCACCTACCCCACTGTAGTGTGGTTCATAGTGAGATTTTAGAAGGCTGCAGGAGATACATTCTTGGCCCCTTTATAAACCCGTCTAAGCCTATATTGATAACTGAGAGAAAATAAAGTGAACTGACTGGAACACGAAATTTTTCTTTTTTAAAAGTAACAAGAATAAAGTTTATTGAGAAAGACGCACACAACTGAGATGAAATATGGAACACTGGATTTTGTACAAGATGTTCTGGAATAAAGGACAATGTAGGCCAGATATTTCTAACTGAAAATTTATCAAGGAAAGTGATATATAAAACTTCTTGGTTAACATCACACCATAATAAAACATGCAGAGCGCACAGTAAAAATAACCACTATGATTATTGTCTTGAACAACCTCATAGGTGAAATCTTTCCTATCTTTAAAAATCAGTGTGAAAATGAAGCCAGTCAATAGACTGGAGAGAAAGAGATCCGTCATTTGACTCTGCAGCCCTCTTTTTCAACTTTGAGGAGCACTATTTTCCCACCAGTGCCAGCTCTTCGGTGCCACACAGTGGAGCTGCTGAGAACCTGTTGTTAAACTGATACCAGGAAGTATTTCTCCGGCTGGTGGAAAATCCACACAGGCTAAACAGAACATGGCAGCAATAAACCAAGGATACTGTCTTTATGAATAACTATGAAACAAGCTAGCGCTGGGGTTTGCTTTCCCAGACTTGAAATGTTTTGAAATACTTCAGTGCTTGGGAATGGCAAGGAGATTTTTCCACTGGACCACAAGGTGGCAGTAGCGTGCTAGTGAGGTGGGAATTTGAAAGAAACTTCATACTCTGGGGCAATCAGATTCAAATACATTTTGGTAAAAGAACATTTCTTTTTTTTCCCCCTGCTTCACAAAAGTTTATTTTGCAATATATTTTATCTACTATTCATTTATCCAGTTTTTTTTTTAGAAAAAATGATGTTCCAGCCACCATTTGCTGAAGTAGTCTTTAAGTCCAAATCAATATATTCCCCTGGAAAATGAATACATCTTGAATACATCTTATGACCAAACTAAATTTCTTAGATTCTTAAAAAAAACACAAAACTTTTCTTCCCAAAGCACAGTATTTAGTCTGATTTCAGTTGGTTGTTTATTCATTTGCTTTAAAAAAAAAAAAAAAAAGCCATGAGTCATTTACAATCTACAAAAGCCTATGTTGGAATAAATTCTGTTAGTCACTAAAGTGCCTGTTTTGTCATTCAAGGTTATTCCTAACCTCTGTCTAGGAGCTGAAACTACAGTTTAAGACAAGCAATTTCATTTTCTAGAAGGGCTGTTGTGCTGGTAGTCTGTAAGGAACTCAAGCAGGAGAAACTCTCCTCAAACGTCACCTGCTGATCATCTGCTCATCACTCAACTGTTTATGGCTGAGGAACCCTGAAGGGAAAAAACTTGGCAATCCTATTGCTGGTTGAGTAAGTGCCATGGAAACTATTGGTCTTATTCAAGCTTTCCAGATTGCAACTTGGAGAATAACCATATACCTTTTAATTCCATAAGACAACAAATGCAAGAGGTTTTCCTGTATGATATCTTAGTAATTGCAGTTGTATCTCTTTCCCACCCACCCCCTGCCATGTCAGTGTGCCACACTGCAGGTAAAGAAGTGGGATAAAGAACAAGAAGGAAGTGACAGGAAAAAGTTCCAGCTGTCTTATCTCCTGATGTGAGAGGAGGGGAGATAAATGTATTAATATTCTGAGTTCGATCCATCCAACCTGAAGGATAATCCGGCCCCGCACGAGACAGCAGAGCGTGCCTCGTGGGGGCCGCGTTTGCCTCCTCGTAAGGAGGACGTGTCAGGGAAGACTGCGGTGGAGCCTTTGCTCCAATAGGGGGAGCGAGCCTGGTTGCCTTAATAGGCGCTCCCTCCCCCAGTCAGTAGGCAGCCTTGTGCTCGGTGACAGCTCGCTTTGAGTTGAGCACAGCATCTCCTGTCTCTTCGGGCTCACTTTGAGCCTGGGGCAACGTTGGAGAGTTTCAGGGGACGACGTAGGGGGACGAGGCTCAGGCTATCCCCCCTCCCTTTTAGCAAAACGCGGAGGTGAAACTGACAAGCTCCAGCTGTGAGCTTGCACCGGGGCCTGGTGAAACTGACTAGAATCGGCCGGGCTTGCTCTGTAGGGCTCTCTGAGCGTTGTTCTGTTGTTTTCTGCGGAGGCAGGGGCTTAGTGAAATTGACTAGCTCCGGCCGGGCTTGCTCTACAGGGCTTTTTAATCTCGGCTTCATAGAGCTGTGCGTGTGGGTTTTTAATCGGGGATTCCCCCCCCCCCCCCCCCGGGGGGACGGTACCCTTCCCTTGGCGCCCCGGGCCTGGTGTAATTGGCCAGCACCGACGATTCGGATCGCAGACAGGGCGAGGGGCGCTTTCTTCCCCGCAGCGAGTTTTTTGGGATGTGAAGCTGTCAGCTGCATCAAGAGGTCGGGGGAAGAGAGGCGACAGGCTGGTGCTTCGGAGAGGCTGCGACCAGGGGACCTCGTCAGGACGCACGGATTCAGGGCGGCTGGTGCAGCTGCTCCATCGAGTTTAAACAAGAACACGACCTTGTCCGCCCCCCCCCCCCTTTTTAGGGGGGGGGAAGAACAATTCCCTGGGGGGAATTTTTAGGACAGCAGTTGGTGAGGCTGCTTGGGCCCCAGTTTCTTTCCATATTGCTGGCTTCCATTTATGTGCACTTCTGTTGTGGTGCTGGAAGGGTAATAAGGAGCCATTTTCCAGACCTCCCCCCCCCTACATTGCCTTACTTCTACAGTCAGGGAGAGGAGCAGTCATTTTGTGTTCCTCTGTTGCTGGGCGGAGGCAGTTTGACGGAGGCCATTTTAGGTGGTATTCCGTAGCGGCCATTTTGAGTGGGCTTTTGGGGGGGGTGCCCATTTTACGTGGTGCATTCGCATTTTACCTGTAGGCCCTTAGTGTACTTACTATCATGGCATCTAAGAAGGGGAAGGGAGGTGCAAAAGGAAAGGGGCCCGCGCCTAAAAGGCCCATGCCGGCTCCAGCTCCCCCCCCTGTACCTGTGCCTTCATCATCTGATGATGAGGACGAAAGGGCAGAACAGCAGGCTATTTTGGATAGGCTCGCTGCTTTGGAGCATGCCAAGTCGGCGTTCCCGCCCCCCAACAAGTGGTTCAGGTGCCGGACCGCAGGCAACAGCGAAGGGCTGAGAGGAAGAAGTTTAGGGATGAGATCGTTAAACGTCTTTCTTTGCTTGAATCCAGGTCTGGGTCTGTTGTGCCTGATGATGGGGCTGAGGCCGGGGCGTCTGGAGCAGCTGCAGGCGAGGAGGATCCTGCGCCAGTGGAGGTGGTGGAGAATGTCCAGCCTGGTCCTAGTGGTACGTGGGATCCGGCACTGCAGATGAGCTTGATGTGGCCGTGGGGACCTTGGGGTCAAGGTGCTGGCTCGGCCTCACAGAGCGGCGCTGCAAAAAGCTCTGGTGATAATGCACATTCCTGGGCTTGGGGCCCCCCTTCACAGGCTATGCAGTCCCCTTGGGGGTCTGTTCCAGCTGGTCCTTGGGGTAGTGTGGGGTGTAACCCCCCTTGGATGAACCCTTATACGGCGGCGTCTGCATCAGCGATGCCTTTCGGTGATACTGCCTTGCCGTTGGGCGATCACCTTTTACCCGCGACTAAGGAAAAAATATGTAAGGGTGAGTTCATCGACCTCTTTAGCCTTCTCTACCGGGATTTAGAGAAGAAGGATAAAGATGAGATGGATGACAAAGAAAAGGAGATACTAAGGAGGAAGAAGGTAGATCGGACATGGGCCAACTGGCTGGCTGGATATTTGATCTATGCCGGGGTGTTGTCCCGTTCTCAGCCTTTGAGGTCACCGGCGTTGTTCCAGTACTTGGACATAATTTATAAGGCTTATACGGGCTTCCCGGGCCCTGCTTGGCTTAAATATGATGAGGAGTTCCGGATGAGGGCTGCCATGAATCCCATGCTGCCATGGGATAGGATGCATCCTCATCTGTGGCTTCAAATTATGTCCACACCTGACTTAGCGGCTGTTGAACGCTCCCATAGTGGGCACATCGTCCAGCGTTTACAAGGGGCCAATACTTCCCGTGGTGGCCGCTTGCTCTGTTGGGATTTTGGGTCCCGGGGGGTGTGCGATAGGAAGTCATGCCCATTCCGGCATGAATGCCCTGTGTGTGGCGGCCCCCACTCCTTCCAATCTTGTCCAAGGAGAAAGCAGGGCAGGAATCAGAGGCAGAGAGGACGGGGCGGTTCATCCTCCTCCGCTGGTAAAGGGCCCCAGTCCAATAAGCCTGACGGCTCTTGAAGCTTGGCTGCGGGAGTACCCTAAAGTAGTGGATAAAGTTTACTTGTTAGATGGTTTCAAGTTTGGTTTTCGAATCCCCTTTCAGGGAGTTAGGGCCCCGTTTATGGCCTCCAATCTTAAATCGGTTAAGGGGATGGAGTCGGTGGTGAGAAATAAGATTAACAAGGAATTGGAAGAGGGCCGTGTTCTGGGCCCATTTTCTGCACCACCGATCCCTAATTTAAGAGTTTCACCTCTGGGGATTGTGCCTAAAAAGGCACCTGGTGAATTTCGATTAATTCACCACCTTTCGTATCCCCGAGGTGATTCAGTTAATGATGCCATTCCTGATGATCTGTGCACGGTGAGGTACACCTCCTTTGACCAGGCGGTACGGATTGTGCGGCGCTGTGGTCAGGGGGCGGAGTTGGCGAAGTGCGATATTAAGTCGGCATTTCGCCTCCTCCCCGTGCATCCAGATGATTTCGAGCTGCTGGGTTTCTCCTTTGATGGCCAGTTCTTCACGGACAGGGCTTTGCCCATGGGATGTTCTGTGTCATGCGCGGCATTTGAGCGCTTCAGTACATTCCTGGAATGGGCTTTACGATCCAAGACGGGCCTTCAGGATGTGGCACACTATTTAGATGATTTTCTTTTTGTGGGTCCTCCGGGAACAGGTAGATGTGCCCAGCTCCTACACGGGTTTCAGGATTTGGCCACGGAGCTGGGGGTTCCTTTGGCCCATGAAAAGACTGAAGGCCCTGCGCAGAGGTTGGTTTTTCTGGGCGTGGAACTGGATACAGTGGCCCAGGCATCCCGACTGGCCATGGAAAAACTTACAGCTCTGAGGGATCGTATTTTTGAATTCCTTTCTCAGAGAAAGGCTTCACTGAGGGATATCCAGCAGCTAGTGGGGCACCTTAACTTTGCATGTAAAGTGGTGGCCCCTGGTCGGGCCTTCTTGCGCAGGCTGTGTGACGCCATGGCTGGGCTTAAGGTGCCGCACCACAGGGTGCGTGTGACCTGCGCAATGAAGGATGACCTCATGGTTTGGCAGGAATTTTTGACTTCCTTTAATGGAGTCTCTTTTTGGCGGGAGGACTTAAAGCTCGAGGCAGAACTGCAGGTCATGTCAGATGCCGCAGGGTCCCAGGGCTTTGGAGTCTATTTTCGTGGGCACTGGTGTGCTGCGGACTGGCCTGAGGAGTGGGTTTCTGCTGGGTTTACCAGAGACCTGACATACCTGGAGTTCTTCCCCATTTTAGTGGCGGTTTGGCTGTGGGCGAATGAGTTGGCGAATCACACGGTGCACTTTTGGTGCGATAACTTGGCAGTTGTACACGTCATCAATTCCCTCACTTCTAAATCACCGTGGGTAATGTGCCTGGTTTGAGCCTTTACACTGCGATGCCTGCGGCTCAACACACTGTTTTTAGCTAGGCATGTGCCGGGGGTGGACAATGGGGTAGCTGATGCTCTCTCTCGCAAACAGATGGAGAGGTTTCGTCAGCTTGCTCCACACGCCGATCTTCTGCCGGCAAGGATGCCCCCGGAGCTATGGCAGGTTGGGGGGCCGAGGCTTGCAGGGCAATAGGCCTCGCCATTGCCCCTAGCACACGAAGAGGCTATGAACGGTCAGTTCGCCAATTCGAGGAGTTTAGAAAGCTAGAGGGCTATCCCAGGGTCTGGCCCATTACGTTGGAGCAGCTGATGCATTACTGTGTTTATTTAAAGGATGCAGGTTTGGCTGTTAGCTCCATACGGGGACGTCTTTCTGCCCTTGCATTCGCTAGCAAGGCTATGGATTTTAAGGAAGTCACTGGGGACTTTCAGATCAGAAAGATGTTGGAGGGCTGGATCAGGGAAAAGGGGGCCTTGAAAGACCAGAGGCATCCCATTTCACCTGCAGTGCTGAAGGGATTGCAAGCAACATGGTCCAGAGTGTGTAGTTCCGGTTTTGAAGCCTGCCTGTTCCATGCGGCTTCGCTGCTGGCATTCTTTGGAGTGCTTAGAGTAAGCGAGCTTGTAGCGACGTCCAAGACTGACCAGTCGGACAAGGCTTTGCACATTCGGGACCTTCAATTTAAGGGAAAGGAGGTGCACATCACGATTAGGGGATCCAAAACTGACCAGCGGCATAAAGGGTCGGTGGTCAAGTTGGGTGTCTGTTCCGACTCTGAGCTATGCCCTGTATTGGCTTTGTCTCAGTACAGGGCTTTCAGGGGCATGGCGGACGGATACCTCTTTATCCATGCTGATGGGAGTCCGCTCACAAAGCACCAGTTTTGGGCTGTTACGGCCCAGGCTTTGGAATTGTTAGGCCTTTCTGGAGTGAAATTTGGCACTCATTCCTTCAGAATCGGAGCTGCTTCCACGGCGGCTGCCTTAGGCTATCCCACTACTGACATTCAGAGAGTGGGCAGGTGGCGTTCTGCCGCTTACAAAAGTTATGTGCGCCCTCTTTCCTTGGTTTGAGTTACTGTTTGCAATGCTATTCACGCTGTTGGTTTCCGGAGTTCACTGTCGTTTTTTCCTAGGAGCTGTGTTTTGTGGCAGGAGACGGATTCTCATCTCCGGACACAGCTACATCTTCTGGGCGGCTCATCGGGCCAATCGATCGGCCATCGGTTCGCAACTGGGCCTCAGCCAGTGGGCTACTGTAGAGTGGAGGGGCCGCCGGGGCCTTCGTTGGCCAGGCCTTCTCCCTCTTTTATTTCAGGCCAGTTCAGCCTCGCCGCTGGATGTGTTGGTGCTACACCTAGGGGGGAACGACTTGGGATTCCTGAAGGGGAAGGCCCTTGTGTTACAAGCCAGGGATGACCTGGAGCGCATTAAGCGCCGTTGGCCAGACACAACAATCCTTTGGTCGGCCATGATTCCGCGCCGGGTTTGGCGTAACGCTTTTGACCCCAAGGGGATTGAGAGGGCTCGGCGTAGAGCCAATGGGGAGTTTTATAAACTGTTGAAGGTTGGATTGGGCCACTACTTGCCTCATCCCCAGATTCAGCTGGATTTTCCGGATCTGTACAGAGGGGATGGAGTGCACCTTTCGGAGAAGGGAAATGACATCTTCCTTCAGGACTTGCGGCAAGGGCTTAGGTTACTCCTAGGCGTTTGAGTGGGCGCAGGGGCCTAAGCAGAGGCTTGGCCCTTGCGGTGGCAGAATTAGGTTAAAATACAGTTCAGCGGCCAGCAAGCACCACTTAATAACCCCGGGAGTGGGTAGAGGGGTCTGCTTGACTAGCCTTGTAGCTGTGCGGCCTGGGTGAGGATTGCAGACCGCCTATGGGGATGGTCACGACGGAGACTCAGCGCTGGCCATTCGGTGGTGCTTGAGGGCTCCTGAGGGCGCATCCCAATCTTGGCTCGGCCGGGATTGCAAGCGACCTATGGTTGGCTCCAACCCGGGGGGCCGCCGGTGTCTTGCCTACATATGATTTGAGGATGGGAGTCGAAGCGACGCCAGGCCCGGCCATGCCGCTGTTTTCCATGGTTGCCCTTTGCCGTTAAGTTTAAAGTTAATAATTTAATAAAGTGGCCTTATTTCATCCAACCTTGTTGTCTGACTGTTTCTTCCGTCTGGGGGGGCAAAAACATTCAGACCAAGAAACAACAGTAACTGAGGTCTCTGCTGATAGCCAGGGAAACCCAGCTTTTTCTAGCTTTGCTGGTTTTGCAGGTTTTGCTGCAGAGCTGTCAGGGTGCAATACTGATTGGTCAGTGGGTACCCATGAACAGGATGTCTGTTGGGAGCCTGGGTCTCCAGTGTACTGTGGCTATGTTTTGTTTGTAATTCCTCAACCTCATAGGTAAAATGTGACATTGCAGTGCTAAGTTCCCCTATTTGGCTCCTAGTCAGCTGGCCCAAGATGGCTATTACAAAGAGCCTGCATATACATTAGGGATGAGCAGGTTTTCCCTATTCCATTTCTGTCTCGTTCATGAACTTCTGTGCAGTGTTTCAGTCTCCTGAACTGCATTAATTAGCAGAATTTCTCAAGTTAATGCTGAAGTTAGAGCAGGGTTCATTGGTAACGTAAAGGGAGAGAGATATATATAGATGTAGATATGTGCAATGATACGTATTCAGCCCCCACCCCCCAATCTTGATGTGATCATCTATGTATAGTATGTTGAATGAGACTCAGGTATGAATCCATACTCTGCTGTAGAAACTTACTGTGTGACCTTGGGCTAGTCACTCTCTCAGCCCAAACTACCTCAGAGGGCTGGTGTTGTGCAAATGAGATGGAAGAAGGTAGAACATGGTTGTAATCCACTTTGGGTCCCATTGGGGATAGTAGTGGGCATAAATGTTTAAATGAATAAACAAAATATGATTCCATCAAATGCTTTCCCCCCACCTGGTCAGATATGTTTTAGAAGCAACATAGTTTTGTTGTATTCTGTGATCCTTGTCTGTAAATTTTGTTCCCAACTGCTAGAAAAGTCTTCATGGAAGAAAGATGCAAGTATGCACACCTCCAGATCCCACAAGTAAGTGGACAAGAAGAATGCAGTTTCCCCTGATCCATGTGATCACAGAAGCAGGCACTAGTTGGGTGAGGAATCTGATGTACAAACAGTTGCTCTATGTAATTGTCTAGCTCAGTCCAGTGACTGGGGCTGCACACGTCAACTGAGTTCTCAACAGATGGGCAACTGGATTTAGTCTACCTTCCACCCCACCCCTCTTCCAAACAGATGATGATAAGCACAGCTGCAGTTTGGTGCAGTGGGTAGGAGTGCGGACTTTAATCTAGGAGAACCAGGTTTGATTCCCCATTCCTTCACATGCAGCTACTGGTGTGACCTTGGGTCAGTCATAAATTCTTTCAGAGCTGTTCTCTCAAGGGCAGTTCTCTCAGCCCCACCTACCTCACAGGCTGTCTGTTGTGGGGAGGGGAAAGGAAAAAGATTGTAAGCCACTCTGAGACTCCTTTGGGTAGTGAAGGGCAGGGTATAAATCCAGTCTCTTCCTCCTCCTGTCCATGCACACTGTTGGTTGAGGGCATACAGCTTAATTATTTATCTTAATTATAGTTCGCCTTTCTCACTGGGACCGAAGGCGGATTACACAAGGCGGATCCCTAGCTACTAGGAAAACAGTGATCTCACAGACTTGTTAGCCTCAGAGCCATGACAAAAATTTGTCCTGGTATCTTTCTGAAGAGGGTAGCATAAAACAAAGGAGTAATATTAAATATTTCAAGGGAATACATTGATCAGGAAAAAAAATTAAGAGGGTTGTAGGAAATGGTCTCACAAGGACCGATTCCCACCCAGGTGGGAGTGAGGAAGTTATTCCCATGTCTTCTGTCCAACCTGGCTCCTCGGCTGCCACCCCAGTTATCTCATGCTTCTCCACATGCAACTAATGGTGTGACCTTGGGTCAGTCATAAATTCTTTCAGAACTGTTCTCTCAGCCCCACCTACCTAGTTACAGGGTGTTTGTTGCGGGGAAGGGAAGGGAAGAGGAAGGGATTGTAAGATGCTCTGAGACTCCTTCAGGTAGTAAAGGGTGGGGTATAAATCTAACCTCTTCTCTACTTTATCTTCTTGTAGCCAGCATTTTCATGAGGATGGTTTAATTTGATAATGTTTTCTCTTTTATTCTGAGGTTTATACTATTTATATGGAGGTTTTATATTTGATTGTTTAATTTTAAGCCATATCAGGAGTATTTATCAAGAAAAACAAGGTATAAATTTTATTCCCCCCTTTATTTCCCGATTCCTGGCATTTGGCTGCTTCTGTGTAGCTTCAGTCTGAGTAGCTTCTCTCACACCCTCATGATTATTATGCTTGAGATTTTCTTATATCAGTTATTTGCTGTTTTTATTGCTATGGTTTTTCAGATCTAATATGAAGGTATGAAGTTACCTTGCTGGTTTTCTTTGTTTTATTGATATTCTTTTCTTGCTGAGATGGGAAGCCACCTTAGAATCCTGTGCGCTGAGAAATGTGAGAGAGAACTATGTTAAACAGGTGGGACATGCAATAAAATGTAGTAGATTCTTTTGTGGTTAGTTTTCATTAGCATTGTAATGTTTTAGGGTCCTCAATTTTTGACAAGACTGTATGCAGGTTTTATAAAGGGTTATTCCTGGTTTCAGTGTTTTATTGTTGCTGCTAATCCAAATGGATGGGAGGACAGGAGATTGATTCCCTCTTTAAACTGTTCCCAACTGCTGTGCCAGGAAGAAGGAGGCAGCCCTGTGGGAGCCTTGAGAGTAGAGGGCAGGGGTGAGAAGTCAAGCTTGGAGCTGACCTTTACCTTTTCCTGCTGCTTATTTGAAATATTTCCCACTTTTCCAAGTGTGCCTCGCTCACTGCTGCAGACAGAGGATTTGGAGTGAGTGCGGGCTCTTGCCTCTGCCTCTGCTGTCACTGTCTTCCCTAGAGGGCGAGCCACAACTGCTCCTTCCACCCTACCTCCATGCGGTGGGGGCAAACTGCAACTCCTCTTCCCCTCCAGCCACCCTTCCTTACTGCATGGGAGCTTGTGCCAGGCAAATTAAAAGCAGCAACACCACCTTCTTTCCCAATTGTCTGCCTTCTCTTCCTGTCTCTTCCTCATTCTGGCCACCACCACTGTCTCTCTGCCCATCCAGCTTCATTTCTGTTGGGCGGCAGCAGCAATCCAGCTCCTCCTTTCCTGACCTTGAGCTCCACTTGCTGGCTCGCTGGCCTGCCTTCTCTTCCTGTCTTCATCAGCTGCTACCTCTGCCCACCACCACGGCTTTCTGAGAGCTCTTTCTCTTGTTATCTGTGGCTGCGCAGATGTTTCCCACGTGTCGAGTTTCTTTACCCCCAGGGCCGGCCCCAGCTTATTTTGCACCCTAGGCGAGGATCCCTTCTGGCGCCCCCCCGTGCGCCCACCATTTTTCAAAAATAAATGCATTTTAGAAAGAATGAAAAACACAAATAATCAAGAAACTCCCAGAGTATGGGGCCGGGTGCAGTTTGGTGCCCCTAAGGGCCAGCCCGCTCTAGGCGATCACCTAGTTCGCCTAGTGAGTGAGCCGGCCCTGTTTACCCCACACCCATTTTTCCTGTTTTAAAACTCTTCTTGAAGCCTCAGGTGTCTGAAAAAAATCTTCTGCATAAATGGCTCTGATCAGTGGATTTAGATATTCACATTTTGGGACATGGTTGGCTATTAGTTACTTTTTTAAAGAATACATAATTATAGGCTGGAGAAGGAAAAGGTGTTTTTCCTTTTTTTAGATGACTCGGGTCAAGCATTTCCATTTATCTGGCCACCATGAAAGAACAAGATATGAAATGTAACAGGTCTTCATTTTAAAATATGAAGACATCATCCGTCATTAAGCTGTTCAGCTCATTATCAAACAATAGGACTAATATTGTAATTTCAAAAATTCCCGGGATTAAGATGCATTCATAGATAAAAAATCTACCACTATATGTGACATTGTGTGGACTAGTGTGTTGTATTAGTTACACTTTGTGGAGCGTAAAATAACCACTGCTGTCAAAGCCTAATAAAATTAATCTAGAATTGTCCCCTAGGGGATATGTTTGGTACCACACCCATCATGAAACAAGAGACAGGATTTAATGGGCAATGTTCTCTCTTCCAGAGTGTTCCCACTGAAAGGACTGGAGGAAGAGCAAGGAAGGACCATTTTTGAGAGCAGCTTTGAAATACTGTAATGGCTGTGAAAATGTTTACATTCTCCCTGGCAGCATCCTCTGGGCCCTGTTGCTGTCCCTGGGCACTTATATTTTTTAGCTCATCAGCGAAGGGAACGCTGTTCCTGACAGTGAGTGGTAGAGGAGCGATTATTCCCTTGGGTGACAGTAAAACCTTCGTAACTCACTTGCAGACCGTAAAGAATGTTTGAGATAGATCACTGGTCTAATAATAAAAAAGAAATCAATTTGGACTGTGAGCTAGGAAAAGCATTAATATTTTTTACACCAAATGGTGCCTTTCTCCAAGTAAACCTAATTCCAGAAATCATATTTCCTCATAAACCTTCCTCTAGGAAACTCTACTTAATCTCAATAATTCTATTTTTTTTCCTCCCTAGTTTGGGGAGTAACTGTAGCAGCAAGCATGAGTTCCCAATGCTGTGTTTACCTCATAATACAAACACGAAGGCCCAGGAGGCATTTGGACTGGAGAATCAGCCATCAGGCAAGGGCTGCTTGATCCTTTATCTGCCAGTTCTCCCCTACAAACTGTCCTTCTTGGCTGGCTTCCCCCCCCCAAACACACACACTTCTCCAAGCCAACTTGAAGCAACTGGGCAAGGGGAAAAGAGAGAAGTGTGCAGCCTTGAGTGTGCTCTGGATTGTGGCAAGTGTATATATAAACAATTTTTTTTTTAAATCTAGATTTTACAGATGCAAAACTGACCAGGATCCCAAAATAAGTAACCTGAATATGTAATTTTCAGACTGATCTTATGATCATCATCCCTCAAATCAAATTACTTACTGGGAATCTGTTATTTCAGACAACTAGTGTGACTTTCAGAAAGATTTTATTAACTAAATAATCTTTGGAGGCCTCCCATCCAAATTCTGAGATCTGACAAGACTGGACTAGCCTGGGCTATGCAGGTAGGTATAATAGTATACTAAACTAAAAATATTAAAAAATAAACTATCTAAAGCTGGGCAAAATGTTTCTTTAGTATTGTATTTCACAGTAACAAAACTTTTCAAGATGTGTTCAAACTAAGAAATAAAAGTTTCTGTATTAGTCTGAATATAAAGTTTCAGTTCAGGTTTGTGTGTGTGCATCAAACGAGTGCTGGAAATCTGATCAAATATTCCCAACCCATTTTAAGGGAACCAGTCCTTGTTTAGCTGCAGCTTTTACTCTTTTTCTACTTCATGGATTGAGTATGATAGAACAGGGAAGTAGGATGGGAAGGACTTGGTAAGAGAACCCTCCCAGCTGAAATTCAGAAAAAGACACCTCCAAGCTAATTCCCGCCAAATGCCATGGAATGGGGCATAATTGCCATTGACGTCAGTATCACTAAAGTCATGACTTCTGCTGTGGCCACTGATTTTTCAAAAGGACTAAAAGAGGACTATTATTTTATAACATGGCCCCATAGCACTGTTATTGGCAGTAAATCCACAGTGTAAAAATTAATTTGCACTGATCCACCTTTCATTAGTGTCAATTGTACAGTGCCATCATACCTCTTTTTAAAATATTTTTAATTCATTTTTCAAATACAGAACAACAAACATAAACAACAGCAAACCATGCCTAAAACAGTGAATAAGTTGTATAACAATGTGAAATAATAATTCCGTAGTTGTGTTTGCTATTCTCGTCTCTGTTTCAAATGAGAACCAGGTTACAGTAAAGTTGTACCAATTCAAGAAAAAAATTCTAAACAGCAGGATTAGCAATCAATCAGTAATAACATCAATTATGAAGAACAATAAAACAGTTCAAAAGTGACCAAACATTTTATATATGTTGTTTTTTGGATTTTTAGCTGTCGTATTGAGGTATGTTAGTACAGGGAACCAAGTTTCAGCAAATTTTGAGATGTAAGAGGTAGATTCTGAACTTTTAATTTGATCTGAAATTTTAGCCATAATTAAAAAATCCCAAAGTTTATTTACCCATTATGAAACTGATGGAATTTGTTTATCTTTCCATTTTGCAGCCAAAACTAACTTGGCTGCCACTAGAAGAATCGCTATAAAGTCTCGTTTATTTTTTAGAATATTATTATCATGCCAAAAGTTCAGTAGGACCGTTTCTGGCAGCAATGGTACATCACATGTAGTAATAATAATTTTGATTTGATATATAATTTTGATCCAAAAATCTTGAATAAGAGGGCAATCCCACCAGACATGGATGTACGTACCTTTTTGAGAGCATTGTTTCCAACATAAGGGTTGTATATTTGGGTGTGCATAATTCAATTTTACTGGAGTTAGATACCACCTAGTTAATAATTTAAAAGATAATTGTTTAATGTTGATAATATTTGTAGAATAGATATTTGAAAGCCAAATATTTGACCACTGAGTTGCAGATAATTGAAGATTGCAATCTGTGTTCCAAGCCTTTTGGTATGGAAATATCTGCGTATGGAAATATCTGCGGTTTAACCTGTGTTTGTAATATAGTGTAAATTTTAGAGAGTAAACCTTTAGCGTTATCAGAAGAAGCCTTAATCAATATTTCAAATTTAGTTACAGGATTATTTAAAGATCTATGAATTAAATCACTTTCTATTAGGTGTTTGACCTGCAGATATTGATACCAAGGTAAGTGATGTGATATAGTTGTATCTAATATGGATTTGTCTAATAGTTTGCCTTTTTTCAGAATATCTACGATTCGAGTTAGGTTACCCTGTCACCATAGTTTGAAATCAAATATATTGGTTCCTGGTTTGAACCAGCTTTGCCCAAAAAAAGGAGACATAATAGAGGGAGATGATACTAACTGTTTCTATATGCATCCCATACTATTAAATTGCTTGATAAAAATGGATTTGATTTGATTAGGTAAGAACGTAAAATCTATATTGATTCATATATATAGCTGTTTGGAGTATAGGCTTGTGCTATCTTACTCCAGTCATTTACTACAGTCGGTTTCATCATTGAAATTACATTGCAAAGATGTGCTGCTTTATAATGTTTTATAATGTCTGTAACATTTAATCCCCCAGAACGTGAAGGTTTACAAAGAATTTTATAACTAATTCAAGGTTTTTAAAAATCCCACGTAAACTCTAAAAACTTCATTTGCCAAGAATGTAAAGTTTTGTATGGTATATGCAATGACAAAGTTCTAAAAAGAAACAGCAGAAAAAAGAAAACAGCAGAAAAAGAAAAAGTATTGTTTTGAATACGTAGATTCTATCCAACCAAGATAGAGTTAGATTGTGCCACTCTTTCATTAAAGTATTCCATGAATTGATTAATTAATTGATTAATACCTGATAATTAACACACATTAAGTCTGCAAAATTAAGTAGGATCTTTACACCTAAATTGACCCAATAGTTATTAATCCAATGATGGTTGTAATTTCGTTTAATATATCTATAGGGTATAGATTGCTTTTTTTATAATAATAATATTTATTGCAT
>NW_015165980.1:0-4854 GCF_001447785.1 Gekko japonicus
TCCACCAGCAGGGCCAGAACTCCGGAAGCTCCCACTGTGGCGCCCTCAAGCACCGAGAATACAGAGCATCACTGCCCCAGACACAAGAACGTAAAAGAAGCCATGATGGATCAGGCCAATGGCCCATCCGGTCCAACACTCTGTGTCACACAGTGACCCAAACCCAGGGTCCATCAGGAGGTCCACCAGCAGGGTCAGAACCCCTCCCACTGTGGCCCCCCGAAGCACCAAGAAGACAGGGCATCACTGCCCCAGACATAAGAACCTAAGAGAGGCCAATGCTGGATCAGGCCAATGGCCCATCCAGTCCAACACTCTATGTCACACAGTGGCCAAAACCCAGAGTCCCTCAGGAGGTCCACCAGCAGGGCCAGAACCCCTCCCACTGTGGGCCCCCCAGCACCAAGAAGACAGAGCATCACTGCCCCAGACATAAGAACAGAAGAGAAGCCATAATGGATCAGGCCAATGACCCATCCAGTCCAACACTCTGGGTCACGCAGTGGCCAAAGCCCAGGGGCCATCAGGAGGTCCACCAGCAGGACCAGATCTCCAGAAGCCCTCCCACTGTGGCCCCCTAAGCACCAAGAAAACAGAGCATCCCTTGCCCCAGGCATAAGAACGTAAGAGAAGCCATGATGGATCAGGCCAATGGCCCATCCGGTCCAACACTCTGGGTCACACGGTGGCCAAAGGAAGCCACGGCCCTCAGTCGGCAAGACCCGAGGAAGGCTGTGAGCGAGGAAGTTAATTCATCGGGGTCGCCAGAAGTCAGAAGAGACTTGGCAGCACTTCTCTCTCTCTCTCTCTCACACACACACACACAGAGAGAGAGAGAGAGAGAGAGAGAGACACACAAACACGGGCGCCTGGGCTTTGTGGCTAACCCCTGACCAATGTTCCCTCTAAGGTATGGAGTCTTGTGAGCAAAAATTCTAATTTGTGAGCTACTGGCATTAAAATTGTAAGCGAATGATTTGGCTACTGCATAAATTAGATTGCTCTGGAGCCCATCCTTCCTGAGCTAAGATAAAAATCTGTGAGCTGTAGGATAAAAAACTGTGAGCTAGCTCACACTAACTCAGCTTAGAGGGAACGGGCCCTGACTATTCTCTGGGCTGGCAAAATCTGAAGCAGACTCCAGAGAGGCCTGGGGGGGGGAGAGAGTTATGCTGGCCCTGAGAAATGTTCCTGATCTTCCATAGGGCAAGTGCTGAGGTCAACTCTTTAAACAGGAACCTGTCGACCCGGGCAATGTTCAGAGGGTGTATCCTGGGATCCATCAACCAGCATGTCCCTTTAGATGCTCAGAACTGACAGGGCTGTGAGGCCCAGCGCAAAGAGGCCAAGCGCAGCTGGACGGACCCCGGCCCCGGTGGAGTCCGCGATGTCAGACCGCTGCGCCGTTGTTTCCTCCTCTCCTCTCCTGCCTCGCACGCCCCTCCCTCACCCTCGCTCAGCATCTTCCCAAAGAATGGAGCAATCAGCACAACATTGAGCCGTCAATTAGACGTGCCGAAGGCAGCCACGGGCTGGCGGGGATCGATGGCCGCCACAAAAGGGAGGCCTTTGTCAGCGGCGGCGGCATGCGACGCGGTGGAGTCCGGCAGAGAGAGGCTTTTCTTTCAGAAGCAAAAGAGAGGCCCCCCTGCTCAGGAAGAAAGTGGGTCTCTGGGCTGAAATGGCCAAGGAAAGGGGAAGGGACAGAACTGGGGCCTCTGCTTGGCACGGAGAAGGTCCCAGGTTCAATCCCCGGCATCTCCAGTTAAAAAGGACCAGGCAGGAGGTGATGGGAAAGACCTCTGCTGTAAAGAGGGGCCGTGGCTCAGTGGAAGAGCCTCTGCTTGGCATGCGGAAGGTCCCAGGTTCAATCCCCAGCTTCTCCAGTTAAAAAGGACCAGGCAGCAGGTGATGGGAAAGACCTCAGCCTGAGACCCTGGAGAGCTGTAAAGAGGGGCTGTGGCTCAGTGGAAGAGCCTCTGCTTGGCATGCAGGAGGTCCCCGGTTCAATCCCCGACATCTCCAGTTCAAAGGACCAGGCAGGAAGTGCTGGGAAAGACCTCAGCCTGAGACCCTGGAGAGCCATGGAGAGGGGCTGTGGCTCAGTGGCAGATCCTGTGCTTGGCACGCAGAAGGTCCCAGGTTTGATTCCCAGCATCTCCAGTTAAAAGGACCTGGCAGGGATAGGAAAGACCTCCACCTGAGACCCTGGAGAATTATGGGGAAGAGATATGGCTCAGTGGCTCTGCTTGGAATGCAGAAGGTCCCAGGTTCAGTCCCCGGCATCTCCAATTAAAAGGCCCAGGGAGTAGGTGATGCGAAAGACCTCCACCTGACACCCTGGAGAGCTGCTTCCAGTCTGAGTAGACAAGTCTGACCTTGCTGGGCCAAGTGTGTGAGTCAGTATAAGGCAGGGGCCAATGTTCTCTGACAGAAGATCTGTCCCAAGGTTCAGTCCCCACCATCTCCAGTCAAAAGGACCAGGCAGTGAGTGATGTGAAGGACCTCAGCCTGAGACCCTGGAGAGCTGCTGCCAGTCTGAGCAGACAATATGGACCTGGATGAACCTGCTATGCCCCGTTGTTGGCCCTCCAGAGGAACTGGCTGGCCCCTGTGTGGGACAGGATGCTGGACTAGATGGACCCTCACTGGTCTGACCCAGCAGGGCTCTTCTGAGGTTCTTCTCAGGGGAAGGTCTCAGTCTCCCTGCCCTGTTGTTGGCCCTCCAGAGGAGCTGGCTGGCCCCTGTGTGAGACGGGAGGCTGGACTGGATGGATCCTCACTGGTCTGACCCAGCAGGGCTCTTCTGAGGTTCTTATCAGGGGAAGGCCTCGGCCTCTCTGCCCCGTCGTTGGCCCTCCAGAGGAACTGGCTGGCAACTTTGTGAGACAGGATGCTGGACTTGATGGGCCCTCCCTGGTCTGACCCTGCAGAGCTCTTCTGAGGTTTTTATCAGGGGAAGGCCTCGGCCTCTCTGCCCTGTTGTTGGCCCTCCAGAGGAACTGGCTGGCCCCTGTGTCAGACAGGATGCTGGACCAGATGGACTTTCACTGGTCTGATCCAGCAGGGCTCTCCTGAGGTTCTTATCAGGGGAAGGCCTCGGCCTCCATGCCCTGTTGTTGAACCTTTTGAAATGAGGCCTCCAGAACTGCACACAGGAGGACTCCAGGTGCAGCCTGACCAAGGCAGCATGCAGAGGGGCCATGACCTCCTGCGATTTCGATGCTATGGCCCTTTGAATACAACCCAGGACTGGATTTGCCTTCTTTTGCCACTGCATCACACAGACTGCTCATATTCAGTTTACAGTCCACCCTTAACCCCAAGATCTCTTTCGCATGCACTACTCCCCGGAAACGTATCCCCCATCCAGTATTTGTGCTTGACCCAAATACTGGATGAGGGATACGTTTCTGGGGAGTAGCGCCTTCGTCAGGCCGCACCTTGAGTACTGTGTGCCGTTCTGGAGGCCTCACTTCCAAAAGGAGATTCCAGGAGATCTCCAGTCTGCACCTGGTCGTTGGGAACCCAAACGATGCACATGTGCAGGGGTCATTTCCTGCGGGAGCGCACAGGAGCGGAGCTCCAGCAGTAAAGAGCCCAGGGGGCGGGCACATGCAACAAGCCCCGCCCCCTGCTCCCAGCAGCCCTCAGTCAGAGCAAGAAGCAGCCAGGTAAGCTGCAGAGGCCCCTCCCCCTGGTCCCCCGGTCCAAAACAGTCCAGTGGCACCTTTAAGACCAAGTCTTATTCAGGTACAAGCTCTCCCTCCTCTGTGAGGACAGATCTGCATGTTTCCCCCCCACACACACACAAGCTAGCAGTCCAAAACATTCCAGTGGAGCCTGAGCGGTGGGTGTTCCCTCTGACACACTTCCGGTGACGTCAGGGGGTGTGGCATATGCAAATGAGTTATGCTAATGAATTATGCTAATGAGCTCCTGCACCTCTTTTTCTACGAAATGACCCCTGCACATGTGTCTGGGGGTGGGGGGCTCTGCCCTCATTCTTTCCCCTGATTTGCAATCCTGCAGCCCCTGGTTAGAAACCCGCCCAGTGTATCCTGGCCTCCCTCTTCTCCGTCCTGCTTATAAATGCCAGCAAAACAACCCAGCGTGGCGGGACTGCAGCCGGCGGGGGCCGCTGGACGAGACGGAAGCAGCCGGAGCCACGCTGAGCGCCTCTCCACAGGCGGCTGAGCGCTGCATCTTGGCCATTAGGGCTGGATTACCAGCCCAAATCGAAGGGCGGATGATGCTCCGACGGGAGCCGGGGAGAGCAGTGAGGACGGAGGACTGGGCCGAGCAGGCAGTGAAAGAGGACTGTGCCGGACGGAAGCTCTTTGGCCGTTCCAGCTAGACACGAAGGCGGGCTCGTCCCCTGCCCAAACAGGGGCCCCTGGCTAGGGCTGTGACGGGGCTTGCCACCTTCTAGGTAGCTGTGGAAACTCGAGCTGCAGTGTTAGAAGAGTCAAACAACAACTATATACACTGCAAAAACCTTTTTTATAAGTGAACGTGTTCTATATATGTTCCATCTTATCAAGTGCATTGTGTATTTTTCATAATATTCTAAAACAGGTATATATATTCATTACATGCAATAATAATCAGTTTGTACAATCTAATACAGTGGTGGCGAACCTATGGCCCGGGTGCCAGAGGTGGCACTCAGAGCCCTCTCTGTGGGCACGCGTGCCATCGCCCCAGCCAGGCCCAGACCGTCATTAAAGTGTCGAATTCTCTGCCAAATAATTTTAAGTAAATGAAAGCATTTGGGATTGCTTTCTTTACTTTGTTTGGATCACCTTAAGTTAATGTATTTACTGGAGAAGACCCTGATGCTGGGAAAGACTG
>NW_015165980.1:8611-8746 GCF_001447785.1 Gekko japonicus
GTGCAGATCTGCCCTCAAAGAGGAGGGAGAGCTTGTGCCTGAATAAAACTTGGTCTTAAAGGTGCCACTGGACTGTTTTGGACCGGGGGCCCCGGGGGGGGGGGCTCCTGCACCTTGCCTGGCTGCTTCTTGTTC
>NW_015165980.1:9058-15726 GCF_001447785.1 Gekko japonicus
AAAGGTCAGGTGTCCCGGGGAGGAAGGAGCCGTGGCACATCTGTGCAGGCTGTCTCGGCGATCTCGTCTTTGGCCGGGCCCCGGGTGCCAGCGGAGGGCATCACCTGGGGCCCCGGGTGCCAGCGGAGGGCATCACCTGTCAGTCGAGCAGAGGGTGTCTTTCTGGGGAGCGGTGGAGAGAGATGTCGCAGCGTAAGGGACGCCTGGTTGTCAGCTAGGCAGGAGGACTCTGAAGGCTTTCCGGCTCTCCTGAGGGTTCAGAGGCAAGACAGCCAAATGCTGAGAATGCTTTCGGAATACCCCTCCACAGTGCCGGATTTACGCATAAGCTAAATAAGCTACAGCTTAGGGCCTCACAATCTGCTGGGGCCTCAAATAAAAACACAATATAAAAATTGATTTCAAATATTAAAAAGGCATATATATTTTACATTTTTCTGAGACCAGCTGATGTAATTTAAAACAGTAGGGGGCCTCTGGGTTTTGTATAGCTTAGGGCCTCAGCAAGTCTAAATCCGGCCCTGCGTGGACTCTATGGCATTGTACCATGCCGAGAGGCCCCTCCCCTCCCCAAGCCCCGCCCTCTCCCGGCTCCACCCCCAAAGTCTCCAGGTATTTTCCAACCCAGACCTGGAAACCCTATGAGTGCCTGATGAAGCCTGGCCCCTAGAGGGACCAACTGGCAGGCTGGGGAAGAGGCTAGAGGCTCTCCTCCAGGCTGCAGAGGAGAGACTTGGGAAGAGAGGAGGAAGAACAAGGTGTGGGAGCCATCTTTCCTGAGCTGAGACAAAAATGTGTGAGCTGGAGGCTAGAAAACTGTGAGCTAGCTCACACTAACTCAGCTTAGAGGGAACACTGCCCTCCACCCAAGTTGCTTCCTGGATTTTGAAAAGGCATTCGTTCCGGGGGGGAGTCCCCAACATGGTGCCCGTGGGCACCACGAAACCTGCCGACACCTTTCTGGTGTCCACTGTGAACTTTGGGAAAGGAGGCAGGGCTTTAAACCAGCTGATCTTCTGCCCAAAATGTTGAACAGTTAGAATCAGAGAGTAGGAAAGGACCTCCAGGGTCATCTAGTCCAACCCCCTCCTCAATGTTTAGCCTAGGAAAGAGAAGGCTTAGAGGGGACACGATTGCAGTCTTCAAGTATCTGAAGGGCCGTCATGGAGAAGATGGAGCAGATCTATTCTCTCTTGCTCCGGATTGCAAGACTCGGTCTAATGGGTGGAAATTACAAGGGAGTCGTTACCAGCTAAATATCAGGAGAAACTTCCTAACTGTAAGAGTGGTTGAGCAGAACACTCTGCCTCGGGAGGTGGTGGAGGCTCCTTCACTGGACATTTCCAAGCAAAGGCTGGACGACTATCTTTCGGGTCTGTTGTAGGGCTCTCTTTCGGCTCTGCTCCCTCCCTGCTCCTGGGAAAGCGCCTGGGAAAGAGAAGGCTTAGAGCGGACATGGTTGCAGTCTTCAGATATTTGAAGGGCTGTCATGGAGAAGACGGAGCAGATCTCTTCTCTCTTGCTCCGGATTGCAAGACTAGATCTAATGGGTGGAAATGACAAAGGAGTCGATACCAGCTAAATATCAGGAGAAACTTCCTAACGGTAAGAGTGGTTGAGCAGTGCAACAGACTGCCTCAGGAGGTGGTGGAGGCTCCTTCGCTGGACGTTTTCCATCCATCCAAAGCCTTTTATTGGCTGCGGTCACATGGAGCATTAGCCAGGCTACAGAGATGGAAGATAGGCGGATTTTCCCGGTGCGATCAAATCGCAACATCTGGGAAGCGAGGAGCTCCCAGGGCGAACCCAAGGCTTCCCGCGGAAGATGCGTCGTAAAAAACTAGTACCTCCAAGGTACTAGTTTCCGGAAACCGTGGGGCAAGGGCAGGCATCTGATCACTTTTCCGGTGGTAGCTCGTGGCATCCGGCGCCCGCCCATGTCCCGTCGCAAAAAGGGTTTTTTTCCCCAAGTCTCCATGGGATGCGCACAAGCACCCAATGGCGCATGCACACACTTCAGTTTAAAAAAGAAACAACCCCCGCCACGCCGCTTCTTTGCCGTGCCGCAGGATTTACGTATGATTGGCACCTCCCCCCGAACCACGGGACATCGGCGGGACGTTTGATCCTGCGGCCGTGCGGTAGTTAGCTCCGGGGCAAACAGCCATGCCTCCCCCCCCCCCCCCCCCCCCGCGCGATATCCGGCCTGTGTGACCCGGGCCATTGGCATATAAATAAAGATACAGTATCTAAACACAAAATCCCGCAGAGTAAAATTAAAATTGCAGAGTCACATCATCATCAAACCCAATTCACAATATCACTTATCAGGCCGTAGGACCATGGCACTGTAGAGAAACTTTGCTACTATTTTAGTTCTTTCTGTATCTGGATTATCGAGCAAGAGAAGGAGCTTAAAATCATCAGGTGTCTCCAACAAATTTGCCTAATATGGGATATAGAAGATCCCGATGGGACGCCAGGTAGAGAAGGCACTGTAGGAGGACATGGGGAACAGTTTCAACACAGTCCTTCATACAAGGACGGCACCTGCTAGGAGCAGGAATCCCTTGGAATCTGCCAGATAAGATACGTGAAGGGATTTATTTATTTATTAAATTTATATCCCGCCCTCCCCCAACGGGCTCAGGGCGGCCAACAGAAGAGGCATATGCCATAATTCGACAACTAAAAACAGAATAAAACAATCAATCACAAACTAGAGAATACGCTCTTATCAGTCCAAGATGGGGTTCCATTCACCAGCATAACCCATCAGCATAAGTTCCGGATAGTACTGTCGTCCTTTCATAACCAGTTCTTCAGTTCGTCTGGTCGTCTTGCCAGGGCCAGCTCACTTCCTGGTCGAATCCACCATCAAAGATGGCAACTCGGTGGTGGTACGGTAGCAGTGTAGGAAGAACATTAAATCTAGCCAAGGCGATGGCTCTACGCAAATTTGGAGCTATGAGTTGATAGAGGTGTACTGCTGGAAGATTTGCATTAGGAACAATCCTAGGCGTCCCAAAACTCGTGAAATCGTGGCGGGGGATCCGCATGTCTTCACAGGATCCCTGCCGCGGGGACGATGACACACGTTGCACCGCCGTCACCAGGATGTGATGCTATGCATCGCTCTGGCAACGGGACTCCAAACAGCCCCATTGCCAGAGCGACGCATAGCGTCACATCCTGGTAATGGCGGTGCAATGCGTGTCGCTGTCCCCGCGGCAGGGATCCTGTGAAAACCTACGATCCCCCGCCGCGACTTGGTAACCCTAAACAATCCCCAGATTTAAGGGAGAACAGGTTCTGTTAGCCAGGCTATAAAGAGTTTGTGGCTCTGATCCCAATAAACTAGATTTTATTTTTTAAAAGGCCTCAGACTCAGAAAGCACAGCTGGACATAAGAACATAAGAGATGCCAATGTTGGATCAGGCCAAAGGCCCATCCAGTCCAACACTCTGTGTCACACAGTGGCCCAAAATACCAGGTTTTCAAGCGGAGGCGGGACGACCATCTTTCAGGTATGTTGTAGGTATGTAGGGTGATCTTTCCGCTATGTTCCTGCAGAGTGCAGGGGGTTGGACTAGATGCCCTGCAAGGTCCCTTCCAACGCTAACATTCTATGATTCTATGCAGGAAATTCACAAATTCCTCCCCCTCCACACCCCCAGTGACCCCTGTTCCTCTGGAGGGCCAACGACAGGGAAGAGAGGCCGAGGACTAAATGGACCCTCACTGGTCTGACCCAGCAGGGCTCTTCTGAGGTTCTCATCAGGGGAAGGCCTCGGCCTCTCTGCCCTGTTGTTGGCCCTCCAGAGGAACTGGCTGGCCCCTGTGTGAGACAGGAGGCTGGACTAGATGGACTCTTCTGATGGTCTTATGTTCTTAAATCACCATGCTATGTCTTTTTCTCACAAATTGTCATAGATGAGGCAGACAAGGCCTCACCAGACTAGCTGCTGTGCCGGACCAGACGGCTCTGGGGAAGGATTAAGAAAGAAGAGAGGCTGAAGAAGGACTTGCAAAAGAAGCTACAGGTATGGAGCACCCTGCCCCAGGGCAGCAGAAACTCTCGCCCGTTCGAGAAGCCTTCCGCTCAACAGGAGAATAAAAAATCGTTCATCTCGCAAAGCACTCAGCGAGAGGTTCTAAGGTCCCTCGGTACTATTATTATCGGTGTTACGAAAGAGGTGCCGCACGCACACAGCGCCCCTGTTGTATTCGCATCCCTGCGAGTTCCCAGTTTCCAAGGTCTCCCAGGTAGCTATGGAAACCTCCCAACGGGATGCTGCACGGAGGGCCAGCCAATCCAAAGTGAGGCTCGGCAATGAACAGCTTCCTTCCCCCCCCCCGATCAAATCCCACTTTAAAAAAAAGAAGAAGAACAAATTTATTGTTGTTTTATTATTATCTGGGTTCGTCAGAAGCACGTCTAGAAGAAGTGCATCAATGGAGAGAACACACAAAGCTGCCTTCTACTGAATCGGTACCTTGGTCCATCAAGGTCCATATTGTTTGTTCAGACTGGCAGCCGCTCTCCAGGGTCTCAGGGAGAGGTCCTTCACATCACCTCCTGTCTGGTCCCTTTGAACTGGAGATGCCGGAGATTGAACCT
Source organism: Gekko japonicus (assembly GCF_001447785.1). Classification (NCBI taxonomy): domain Eukaryota; kingdom Metazoa; phylum Chordata; class Lepidosauria; order Squamata; family Gekkonidae; genus Gekko; species Gekko japonicus. The sequence continues at coordinate 13,681 of NW_015165980.1, forward strand.
GGGACCTTCTGCATGCCAGGCAGAGGCTCTTCCACTGAGCCATGGCCCCTCTCTGTGGCTCTCCAGGGTCTCAGGCGGAGATCTTTCCCAGCACCTCATTCCTGGTCCTTTGAACTGGAGATGCCGGGAATTGAACCTGGGACCTTCTGCGTGCCAAGCAGATGCTCTACCACTGAGCCACAGCCCCTCCCCTGAAGATGAACACACATGAAATTGCTTCATACTGAAGGAGACCATCAGTCCATCAAGGTCAATCTTGTCTACTCAGAGTGGCAGCCGCTCTCCAGGGTCTCAGGCAGAGAGAGGTCTTTCACATCACCTCCTGCCTCGTCCTTTTAACGGGAGATGCTGGGGATTGAACCTGGGACCTTCTACATGCCAAGCAGAAGCTCTTCTACTGAGCCACAGCCCCTCTTTACAGCTCTCCAGGGTCTGAAGCAGAGGTCTTTCACATCACCTCCTGCCTCGCCCTTTTAATGGGAGATGCTGGGGATTGAACCTGGGACCTTCTGCATGCCAAGCAGAGGCTCTGCCACTGAGCCACAGCCCCTCTTTACAGCTCTCCAGGGTCTCAGGCAGAGGTCTTTCACATCACCTCCTGCCTGGTCCTTTTTAACTGGAGATGCCGGGGATTGAACCTGGGACCTTCTGCATGCCAAGCAGAGGCTCTTCCACTGAGCCACAGCCCCCTCGTTACAGCTCTCCAGGGTCTCAGGCTGAAGTCTTTTCCACCACCTCCTGCCTGGTCCATTTAACTGGAGATGCTGGGGACTGAACCAGGGACCTTCTGCATGCCAGGCAGAGGCTCTTCCACTGAGCCATGGCCCTGCCCATAGCTCTCCTGGGTCTCAGAGGTCTTTCCCATCACCTCCTGCCCGGTCCTTTTCAACTGGAGATGCCGGTGACTGAACCTAGAACCTTCTGCATGCCAAGCAGAGGCTCTGCCCCTGAGCCACTGCCCCTCTCCATGACTCTCCAGGGTCTCAGGCACAGGTCTTTCCCAGCACTTCATTCCTGGTCCTTTGAACTGAAGATGCCGGGGGTTGAACCTGGGACCTTCTGCGTGCCAAACAGAGGCTCTACCACTGAGCCACAGCCCCTCCCCATTTTTTTCCCATTTAGGAAGGTTTTTAATTACATTGGTACACATTTGTTCTAGTTGCATTGTATTGAATAAGGCCTGTGCCTTGGAGGAGTGGAATGGAGTGGAATGGAAACATTTTAGAATGCAGAAACAAAGACAGCTAGCGTGGTGTGGCAGCTGAGGAGTCACTCAGATCAGGGAGACCCGGGTTCGAAACCCTACTCTGCCATAGAGTGGGATAGTTGGTTAATATAGGCCCCGGTCACACGGGCCAGATAACGCGGGGGGGAGGCGTGGCTGTTCGCCCTGGAGCAAAATTAAGTGCAGTAGCCCGATCACATGGTCTCCCGAGTCCCCGTGCTTCAGCTGTTAGCTGGCGATCCCACGGCGATGCTGCAGCGTGGCAAAGAAGTTCCGCGGAGCAGCACTGCTTTCAGTTTCGTGTTTGTGCACATGCGCTTACGAAAAATATCCTGTTTATGACGGGACGTGGACGGGCGCCGGATGCCATGGGATACTAACGCTCCTGTGATCAGACGTTCACCTGTGCTGCACATTTTCTGGATACTAATGCACTTTCCTTGGTACTTTTTAACTCCGCACCTTTGGCGGGACGCCACGGGTTGGCCATGGGTGCGCTACGCTTCCCAGACGTTGTGGTGTGATCGCGCCCTGAAAATCCGCCCGACATTCGTGCCTTTCGTGCGGCAAAATCTCCGTGTGACCGGGCAGACTTTTGCCCAGTCATGGAAGTGTGATACTGAGTGCAGTGAATAAATATCCCCAAAAGCAGGGCTATCTTTGGGCAGGAACGCACAGGAACGGAGTTCCGGCTGGCTTCCAAGTTGGCCACACCCAGCAGGAACTCATTAGCATAATAGGCCACACCCAGCAGCAGAAACTCATTAGGATTGGCTACATTAGGGGTGTGTGGCCTAACATGCAAAGGAGTTCCTGCTACA
>NW_015165980.1:15838-17117 GCF_001447785.1 Gekko japonicus
AAAAAAAGGCCCTGGGTTTTGACAACAAACAAGGTAAACAGAATAAGAAGCAAAAGGTGGGTGTGGCTGGATGACCACACTTCTGGTAACATGGGGGTGTGGCCTAATATGCCAATGAGCTGTGCTGTCAGGGGTGTGACCTAATATGCTAATACATTTCTGCTGTTGGGTGTGGCCTGCTATGCTAATGAGTTCCTGCTGGGCTTTTTCCATAAAAAAAGCACTGCCCAAAAGCGTATTGCCAAAAAGGTAAACATACATTTCTTGAAGTAGGTCCAGTTCATGTTCAGGTTGCAGTTGAGAGAAGAGAGAGAATGGCCAGACCCAGAATAGCCCAGGCAAGCCCGTTCTTGTCAGATCTTGGAAGTTAAGCAGTGTCAACCCTGGCAAGTAAGAAGAAGAAGAGATTGGATTTATACCCTGCCCTTCACTGCCCAAAAGTGTCTCAGAGCGGCTTAGAAACTCCTTTCCCTTCCCCTCCCCACAACAGACACCCTGTGAGGAAGGCGGGGCTGAGAGAGCTATTGACAGAAACTGCTTTTTCAAGGACAGCTCTTATCAAAACTACGGCTGGCCCAAGGTCATCCAACAGCTGCGAGTGGAGGAGTGGGGAATCCAACTCGGTTCTCCCAGATTCGAGTCCATACACTTAACCACTACACCAAACTGGCTCTCCAAGGGAGCCCTCCAAGGAAGGGAGCCCTCCAAGGAATATCAGAGGCAGGGGCAGTCTTCTCTCAGCCACCTCTGTGAATATCCTCCAGGCCCCTAGTCGGGATCAGTCACCAGAGGTCGCCATGGCTTCCAGGTGTGCGCACACCCACGCACACACGCACATAAGAAAAATACAAAAAAAAAACCTACCAAAAAGAATAAGAAAAGTCTAATCCATAAAGTACTTTCCCTATCCCGAATGGCCAGCTTGTCCGGCATCGCGTGTGTGGGAGTACGAGGGCATTGGGAGAGACCTGCAGAGACGGGTGTCTCCGTGGAAGGCCATGTGCAGAGAGGGAGAGGACAGAGGGAGAGAGAAAGAGGACACTGTCTTTATAGGAGAGACCTGCAGAGACCTGTGTCTCCATGGAAGGCCATGTAGAGAGAGGGAGAGGACAGAGGGAGAGAGAAAGAGGAAACTGTCTTTATAGGAGAGACCTGCGGAGACCTGTGTCTCCATGGAAGGCCATGTACAGAGAGGGAGAGGACAGAAGGAGAGAGAGAGAGCACACTGTCTTTATAGGAGAGACCTGCAGAGACCTGTGTCTCCATGGAAGGCCATGTA
>NW_015165980.1:17185-21678 GCF_001447785.1 Gekko japonicus
CGTTCCGCTCTATTCTGCTCTGGTCAGGCCTCACCTGGAGTCCTGTGTCCAGTTTTGGGCACCACATTTTAGGAAGGATGCTGACAAGCTCGAGCGTGTCCAGAAGAGGGCAACCAGGATGGTGAGAGGGTTGGAGTCCAAGTCTTAGGAGGACAGGCTGAAGGAGTTGGGTCTCTTTAGCCTGGGAAAGAGAATGTATGTATGTATGTATGTATGTATGTATGTATGTATGTATTTATTTATTTATTTATTTATTTGTTAGATTTATACCCCGCCCTCCCCAGCAGGCTCAGGGCGGCTACAACAAAGGCAATTGCCATAACAACAGTTAAAACAACATAAAAACAATCATTAAATAAAGTGCGGTACTCTTGATGTTAAAATTTTTCTCAAACCAAGATGAGTTCCATTCATCAACCTAACCTGGCAGCATGCACTCTTCGGTTGACTAGGCGTCTGCCCAGGGCCGGCTCACCTCCAGATCTAATCCACCGTCGAAGATGGCAAATCGGTGGTGGTACAGTGACGGCGGCGGCTCCTATGCAAAGGCCTGGCGGAAGAGCTCCGTCTTGCAGTCCCTGCGGAACTGCACCAGGTCCCGCAGGGCCCGGATCTCCTCTGGGAGCTCGTTCCACCAGGTGGGAGCTGCCACCGAAAATGCCCTAGCCCTGGTTTGGGCCAACTTCACTCCTCGGGGGCCTGGGACTTCTAGGCGGTGGAAGTTCCCCGATCGCAGTGCTCTTGGGGGAATATACGGGGAGAGGCGGTCCCTTAGGTAGGCTGGACCCTGGCCATTCAGGGCTTTAAAGGTAAGCACCAGCACTTTGAAGCGAATCCGGTATGCTATTGGCAGCCAGTGCAGCGCTTGCATCACCGGCCGGATGTGGTCTCACCTGGAGAGGCCCATCAACAGCCTAGCTGCAGCATTCTGCACTAGCTGCAGCTTCCGGATTTGTGACAAAGGCAGCCCCAAGTAGAGAGCGTTACAGTGGTCCAGCCTCAAGGATCACAGTGGCCAGGTCTTCTCGGCCGAGATAGGGAACCAACTGCCTGGCCAGCCGCAGGTGGTAGAAGGCTGACCTGGGACTGAAGCGTCCTCCAGGAAGCCCTCAGAGAAGGCTTAGAGGGGACACGATTGCAGTCTTCAAGTATCTGAAGGGCTGTCATGGAGAAGATGGAGCAGATCTGTTCTCTCTTGCTCCAGATTGCAAGACTAGATCTAATGGGTGGGAATGACAAGGGAGTCGTTACTGGCTAAAGATCAGGAGAAACTTCCCAACGGTAAGAGTGGCTGAGCAGTGGAACAGTCTGCCCCGGGAGGTGGTGGAGGCTCCTTCGCTGGACGTTTCCAAGCGGAGGCTGGATGACCATCTTTTGGGTATGTTGTAGGTATGTAGGGCTATCTTTTGTCTCTGCTTTTGCAGAGTGCAGGGGGTTGGACTAGATGACCTGCAAGATCCCTTCCAACTCTAACATTCCATGAGTCTATGATTCTATGATTCATATAGGGTCATGTGTGGCTGAGTTCTCTCCCTATGAAAACCAATGTGGGGTGGGGATTGGAGCACGGGTTCTTCTTAGGCGTGGCACCCTCAGGGCGGCTTGACTGATCATCTGGTTTTGTAGCTCCTTTCAGGGAAACTGGTCAAAGTTACCGGCTCTGGAGGAAGCCTTCTTTTTAGGGTTTTAATGGACACTACTATCCAGTCCCCCAACCCACCTACAGCAAATCGTCATGTGGTTTTCAAAGCAAGAGATTAGCAGAGGTGGCTTGCCGTCACCTGCCTCTGCGTAGCAACCCTGGACTTCCTCGGCGGTCTCCCACCCAAGTCCTAACCAGGGCCGACCCTGCTTAGCTTCTGAGATCTGATGAGATCGGGCCAGCCTGGGCCATCCAGGTCACAACAAAAGATATACAGAGGCTGTTTGCCATTGCCTGCCTCTGCGTGGCGACCCTGGGCTTCCTTGGCAGTCTCCCATCCAAGTGCTGAACAGAGCTGATCCCACTTTACTTCCAAGACCTGATGAGACCAGGGTAGACTGCCTCCCTGTCTTTGTTAAGCTATAAACTGGTTTGGTGTCGTGGTGAAGTCCGCGGACTCTAATCTGGGAGAACCGGGTTTGATTTCCCCACTCCTCCACTTGCACCTGGCTGGATGACCTTGGGCAAGCTGTAGTTCTCTCAGAGCTGTTCTTGAAAAAGAGCCATTTCTGTCAGAACTCTCTCAGCCCCACTGACCTAATAGGGTGTCTGTTGTCGGGAGGGGGAGGGAAAGGAGATTGTAAGTCACTCTGAGACTCTGAGTGAAGGGAGGGGTATAAATCCAATCCCTCCTCTTCCTCTTCTTCTTCTTCTTCTTCTTGTGGTTAAGTGTGCGGATTCTAATCTGGGGGAACTAGGTTTGATTCCCCACTCCTCCATTTGCACCTGCTGGATGACCTTGGGAAAGTCATAGTTCTTTCAGAGCTGTTCTTGAAAAAGAGCCGTTTCTGTCAAAGCTCTCTCAGCCCCACCTATCTCACAGGGTGTCTGTTGTGGGGAGGGGAAGGGAAAGGAGTTTGAAAGCCACTCTGAGACTCCAAGTGAAGAGAGGGGTATAAATCCAGTCTCCTCCTCCCCCTCTTCTTCCTCTACTTCTTCTTCTTGTGGTTAAGTGTGCGGATTCTAATCTGGTGGAACTGGGTTTCATTCCCCACTCCTCCACTTCCACCTGCTGGATGACCTTGGGCAAGCCAGATCTGACAAGATCTGTTCTTAAAAAAGAGCCGTTTCTGTCAGAGCTCTCTCAGCCCCACCTGCCTCACAGGGTGTCTGTTGTGGGGAGGGGAAGGGAAAGGAGTTTGTAAGCCGCTCTGAGACTCTGAGTGAAGAGAGGGGTATAAATCCAGTCTCCTCCTCCCCCTCTTCTTCTTCTTCTTGTGGTTAAGTGTGCGGATTCTAATCTGGGGGAACGGTTTGATTCCCCACTCCTCCACTTGCAGCTGCTGGATGACCTTGGGAAAGTCATAGTTCTTTCAGCGCTGTTCTGTCAAAGCTCTCTCAGCCCCACCTACCTCGCAGGGCGTCTGTTGTGGGGAGGGGAAGGGAAAGGAGTTTGTCAGCCGCTCTGAGACTCCAAGTGAAGAGAGGGGTATAAATCCAGTCTCCTCCTCCTCCTCCTCTTCTTTCTCTTCTTCTTCTCCTTAGGGATAGCCTGTGGAAGCCGATTGATACAGTTTGCAGAGGACTGGGCCAGCTGCGAAACGGTCCTGTCTCCAATCCTTTCCCATTCGGACGGCTGTTTTTAAAGTTCCCCAAAGTTCTGCTGGTGAGGAAGCCCCACCCACCCCCACCCCACCCCGCTTCACATTTCTCGGTCAGCTGATGGTCCCACAGAAAGGACGTTATGGGGGTTCCATTCAGAGAGGTGAGACCCTGGGGCAGGGCAGGGCGTCTCCGGCTCTGGCCCAGAAAAGCCCGATCGAGAGTGGGGAGGGGCCCTGATCTTACGATCCATTTCCAGAGGAGAGGTCTCACTCTCCCATCTCACATAGCGGCGGCTTGCTTTTCCCCCAAACGATGTGTGGGCACTTAATGGAGCAGAGACGAAAGCAGGGGGGGAGTGGAGGAAAGTGTAGGAGGCCTGCCTGTAGATTCTGAAAGGGATTTTAATTCGGGGGTGTGTGTTCCCCTCTTGTAATCTTTCTCTTGGCATTTTTGCATTATGTGTGTGCACGTGTGTGCATGCGCGTGTGTGTACCCATGCCTGGAAGTCATGGCGACCTCTGTTGACTCCTACTGGGGCATGGAGGACGTTCACAGAAGTGGCTTGCCTCCCTGCCTCTTCCTCCCGACCCTGGTATTCTTTGGAGGTCCCCCTTCCAATTACTTGCGAGGGTCGGCCCTGCTTAGCTTCTGAGATCTGACAAGATTGGGCTTACCTGGGCTATCCAGCTTTCCTGGTGCATCCACAGACAAACATCCAACTTTCCTCCATAATTTATATAAACATAGAATCATAGAGTTGGAAGGGGGACCTCCAGGGTCATCTAGTCCGACCCCCTGCACAAGGCAGGACATTCACAAATACCTCCCCCACACACACACAATCCCCAGTGACAGTTGTTCCATGCCCAGAAGATGACCAAAACAAAAACAAAAAAACAGGATCTCTGGCCAAATTGGCCTGGAGAAAAATGGCTTCCTGAGTCCAGTGTTCCCCCTAAGCTGAGTTAGTGTGAGCCGGCTCACAGTTTTTTAGCCTCCGGCTCACACATTTTTGTCTCAGCTCAGGTAGAACGGCTCCAGAACAAACTAAGTTATGCAGCAGCCCAGTCGCTCGCTCACCACTTTAATGCCAGTCGCTCACAAAGTAGGATTTTTGCTCACAAGACTCCACAGCTTAGAGGAAGTATCCTGACCCCAAAGTGGCGATCGACATTTCCCTGGGCGTGTAAGAAAGGGCCACGAGAACTAAGCACTGAGGCAACCTCCCTCTCCTGATCTGCCTCAA
>NW_015165980.1:24395-24662 GCF_001447785.1 Gekko japonicus
GCCCCAGGCAGGCAGGGGTGGGGAGAGGCAGGGAGGAAGCAACTTACCCTCCCTCTTCTCTTGCCTCCTCCTGGCTGAATGAGGGCCGGAAGCGGGGTGGCCGGAAGCAGGGGGCGGGGCTTCGTCATGTGCCACGCCCCCGTACCTCACCCGGGGGAACTGCGATCCCCCGTGATCCCCCGCGATCCCCCCCGAAATGACCTCTGCCCACTACACTACCAGGCATCTCCCACCCCCAAGCACAATTTAGGCAAAAGGTGCCCCTTT
>NW_015165980.1:24702-28890 GCF_001447785.1 Gekko japonicus
ATATTTCCAAGCACAAGGGTGCCAAATACAAAAATATTTCTCCAAATCTTTCAAGGAACGCTGCAAGAAGTCTCTCTTCGTGAGCTCAAAGCTTCCTCCAAAGTGAAAAGCACGTTCCACAAAGTGGAGCAGCACGCTCCGTGGCTGGAAACAGAACAGCCCAGGGCAGCCGTGGTTCACAGCCAATGACACACACACACACACCCCGTACCAGCAAAAGTGGCCCTCTTGAGCGGGGCAGAAAGACTGGATCTACTCCAAGGTCATGTTTAGAGGGGTGCTGTGAAGTCACACCTGACTTATGGCATCCCTGCGGGGTTTTCAAGGCAAGAGATGTTCAGGGGTGGTTTGCCGTTGCCTGCCTCTGCGTAGCAACCCTGGACTTCCTTGCCGGTCTCCCATCTGAGTACTAGCCGGGGCCGACTCTACTTAACTTCTAAGATCTGATGAGATCAGGCTAGCCGGGGCAATCCAGGCCAGGGCAAAAGACATAGATGTTGTTTGGCTGTTGCCTGCCTCTGCGTAGCAACCCAAGAGTTCCCTGGTGGTCTCTCCTCCAAGTACTGACTAGGGCTGACCCTGCTTAGCTCCTGAGATCTGATGAGACCAGGCTACTCTGGGTCATACAGGTCAGGGCGAAAAGCATACAGAGGTGGTTTGCCATGGCCTGCCTCTGCGTAGCAACCCAAGAGTTCCCTGGTGGTCTCTCCTCCAAGAACTGACTAGGGCTGACCCTGCTTAGCTTCTGAGATCTGATGAGACCAGGCTACTCTGGGTCATACAGGTCAGGGGAAAAAGCATACATAGGTGGTTCGCCATTGCCTGCCTCTGCGTAGCAACCCAAGAGTTCCCTGGTGGTCTCTCCTCCAAGAACTGACTAGGGCTGACCCTGCTTAGCTTCTGAGATCTGATGAGACCAGGCTACTCTGGGTCATACAGGTCAGGGCAAAAAGCATTCAGAGGTTGTTTGCCGTTGCCTGCCTCTGCGTAGCAACCCAAGAATTCCCTGGTGGTCTCTCATCACCTGGTGGTGCTATCCAGGACCCTTCTGTACACCCAGTGAAATTCCAGGACACACACACACACCATCCCTGTGGTCCTCCTTTGCATCTAGTCACACATGTTTACATCAATTACACTCAAGACCTTTGGGATTCCATCCCCAAGAAGACGCAACGAAGAAATTTATTTGTGGTCCTCGTGGTGCCCCCGGGGCACCATGTTGGGGTTCACTAGGACAGAAGCCACAGCAGGTTTGTGGTGTGACACGCCCCAGCCCCTGGTGCGCAGCTCTCCTGGCGGCATCTCCCGCTTTGTGCGGCCGGTTTAGAGAATGGTGAGGGAGTAAAGAAAGAAAGGACTGAAGGTTGCCTCTATGGAAGAAGAGCAAAAGGGAAGCAGGCCCAGGACGGTGGTGCGGGAGCACTGAGGACTGGTTGCTGAGGGAGATCCACCTGGGCGGCCCGCCCTCACACCCAGGGGTCATTTCCTGCGGGAGCGCACAGGAGCAGAGCTCCGGCAGTAACGAGCCCAGGGGGCGGGCACGGGCAACAAGCCCCGCCCCCTGCTCACAGCAGCCCTCAGTCAGGCCACAAGGAGCAAGAAGCAGCCAGGTAAGTTGCAGAGGCCGCCCCCCCAGCCTACCTTAAGTTAGAAGCTCTCCCTCCTCTGTGAGGGCAGATCTGCACGTTCCCCCTCCTCATAGCTAGCAAGCCAAAACAGTCCAGTGGCACCTTTAAGACCAAGTTTTATTCAGGTACAAGCTCTCCCTCCTCTGTGAGGGCAGATCTGCACGTTCCTCCCCCCCAATAGCTAGCAATCCAAAACAGTCCAGTGGAGCCTGAGTGGTGGGTGTCGCCTTCTGACACACTTCCGGTGAGGTCAGGGGGTGTGGCATATGCAAACGAGTTATGCTAATGAGTTATGCTAATGGGCTCCTGCACCTCTTTTTCTACGCAATGACCCCTGCTCACACCTGACCCAGTTTGGTGTCGTGGTTAAGTGCGCGGACTCTGATCTGTGAGAACCGGGTTTGATTCCCCACTCCTCCAAATGCAGCTGCTGGAGTGACCTTGGGTCGGTCACAAGTTTTCTCAGAGCTGTTCTCTCAAGGGCAGTTTCTGTCAGAGCCCTCTCAGCCCCACCCACCACACAGGGAAGTGAATTCTTGCATCTTCATAGCTGTCCAGCAGATGTGGAGGAAGAAGAAGAAGAAGAAGAAGAAGAAGAAGAAGAAGAAGAAGAAGAAGAAGAAGAAGAAGAAGACCATCCCAAGGAGGCTGGTGGAGATGGAGCAGAGCCATCTTCTGGCGAAGAATCAGACTCAAATGTGGGGACTGCAGCCCCCCAAAAAAGGCTATACATTGAGGAAGAAAAAAGATAAGAAATAAGCTGTTATCATAATTCTGAAGCTCTATAAATGTTTAAACTATGCTTTCTTAGGGTTTTTATGAAGTCATAATGGAAGATGATCTTAGTTTAACTGATTACTATGTTCAATGGCTCTCCATTAGGATGCAACTATATAAACATGTAACCCTTTTAAAGGGTTAAAGGGTATGACACCCACTCTTGGGTTTTTAGAGGTTTCTCTAAAACGTTTTTAGAGGTTTTAGAGGTTTCGAACCTAGCAGTTCGAAAGCAAGAAATTGCAAGTAGATAAATAGGTACCACTTCGGTGGGAAGGTAACAGCGTTCCGTGCGCCTTGGTGTCTAGTCATGCCGGCCACATGACCACAGAAACACCTTCGGACAGCGCTGGCTCTTCGGCTTTGAAACGGAGATGAGCACCGCAACCCTAGAGTCGGATTTGACTGGCTTTCGAGCGAGGGAAACCTCTTCCTTTACTTTTTTCTTTATCCCATAGTTTGTAGATCCCTCCCTATTTTTTCATGTAGTGTTTAGTTATAGAAAATGCAATAAAAATCCATAGAAAAATGCAATAAAAATCCCCTTTGGGGGGCAAAAAAAAAAAAGATTCCAACAGCACAGACACTTTGATGCAATAACTCAGAGCAAGAGATGTCAGTGAAATAAACAAAATATTGCAAGAGTGCTGATGTTTCAATTTTTTAAAAAAAAAAACCTTTGTGTTTGTGTCCTTTATAAAGTTGATATCTCCGCTATCTGCCTGGCATTACATTTTATGGCACACACGGCCCAGCCTGACAAGGTCTCATTTATGTCAGAGCCGGCCCTCGTAACAAATGAGTTCGACACCCCTGGACGAGATGGTCTATATGGCCCCTTCCAACTCTACGATTCCATGTTTCTATCAGTTGTCATTCCGGGAGTTGTCATTCCAGTTCGACCAGGGATCCTGGAGGTTTTTTTTTGGGGGGGTTGCCATCTTCTGGGCATGGAGCAGCCGTCTCTGGGTGTGTGTGGAGAGGGGGAGGTATTTGTGAACTTCCTGCCTTGTGCAGGGGGTTGGACTAGATAACCACCGGAGTGCCCTTCCAACTGGACGCTCCTGTGATCCCCAGGTGCCACCTGGAGGCTGGCATCACGACCCCATACGTCCCCTTGCCAGCCTCGGCTGAGTTCCCGGTGCCCCTCTCCCCTTTCCCTCTGCCAGCGACACCGAGAGATGGGGAACGGGTCTCCCCACTACCACCACCACCCGGGAGAAGACACGGCAAGTTGCCCCCCCTCCCTCCCCCCCTCCCACCCGCAGCCCACGCTGAAGGAATAACTGCTGCCGATTAGGAGCGGCGCCGATTTAATACACAGCCTGCCAGACTCTAAAACACTCATTATTTCATCAGACGCCCCATTAAATTGTCACTTGCCCACACCTCCCTCTCTCCCGGCCCCCGCCTGGCAAGCCGCACGTCTGCAGCGCGTCACTCACCCAGCCGGCTCTCCCTCCCCCCTTGTGTGAAATGCCCCTCCGTGCTCCAGTTTCCATGGGGAAGAGGCAGGGGTCAGAATGCCGCCTGGTGGCCCTTTGGGATCCTTCTCCCTACGCCCCTCAGGCAGTGGTTTGGTGTAGTGGTTAGGAGCGCAGGCTCTAATCTGGGAGAACCGGGTTTGATTCCCCACTCCTCCACTTGCACCTGGCTGGATGACCTTGGGCAAGCCGTAGTTCTGATAAGGGCTGTCCTTGAAAAAGAGCCGTTTCTGTCAGAGCTCTCTCAGCCCCGCCTCCCTCACAGGGTGTCTGTTGTGGGGAGGGGAAGGGAAAGG
>NW_015165980.1:29424-31861 GCF_001447785.1 Gekko japonicus
CCTCCTCTTCTTCTTCTTCTTCTTCTTCTTCTTCTTCTTCTTCTTCTTCTTCTTCTTCTTCTTCTTCTTCCAGCGTGCTGCTGCGGTTAGAGTGACACAAAACAAGACGGGGACGCCGACCCCTTTTCTGCATCTCCTCAGATAAACATGTCAGCTGCTCCTAAATATCAGAACTGAATGAAAGGCTCAGAACGCAGCAGGGCTCCTTTGTTCAGTGCCTGCTTTCAAGACGACCAAGTTACATGGAGCTACTTCTTCATTTAAAAGAAAATAAGAAGGGGAGAAGAAAAGAGAAGAGTTGGGTTTATACCCGGCCCTTCACTCGGAGTCTCAGAGCAGCTGACAGTCTCCTTTCCCTTCCCCTCACCACAACAGACACCCCGTGAGGTCGGCGGGGCTGAGAGAGCTCTTTCGAGGACTGCTCGTGAGAGAACAGTTCTGAGAGAACTTGTGACTGACCCAAGGTCACACCAGCTGGCTGCATGTGGAGGAAGGAGCGGGGAATCAAACCCGGTTTTCCCAGATTAGAGTCCGCGCTCCTAACCACTATATCAAACTAACCACTACACCAAAATAAGAACTCCTTTATTTAGGAAATACATGCTGCATAGTGAAGCTTAGAGACGGTGACAGTTACTATTCTATCTAGCTAGGGATGAATGTGGATGCAGAGAGGCACTCTGCATCCATGGGGCCAAAGATAGGGAAATGTGTCCTCCTTCTTTGTGTGTGTGCGGGAAGAGAGAGAGAGAGGAGAGGGAAGGAAGCTGTTTCCCCTAAGAGTAAAAAAGCCCCGTAGTACCTTTAAGACTAACAAACTTTATTGTAGCATAACCTTTTGAGAAACACAGCTCTCTTCATCAGATCTGACGAAGAGAGCTGTGTTTCTCGAAAGCTTATACTACAATAAAGTTTGTTAGTCTTAAAGATGCTACGTGTCAGGCTCCTCAGTCAGGTCACACCACACAGGGCTTCATAAGAAGATAACTGTTTATTAGTGGTTCCAGTACTAAAGAACACGTGTACAGTTTGTGTCAGGAATGGCCGTCAGTATTAGGGACTCTGACTTAGAGTGAAATCAAACATTCCCCCTGTAAGCATGAGCCAATGGATATATCTCACGCGCGCGGCAAAGCAAGCGGATATAGCAGAAAAGCCGTTAACTTTCCCAGCCGTGGAAACTGCAGCTGGGACATCTACAAGGTCAAGCGTAAGATAGAGCACAATAGCTGAGCAGGAGAGAGCTGAGAACGAGAAGGAGGGTACCCCTCTACATTCCAGAACTATGACAGGGCTACCTGACACTACGGGGTTTTTTACTATTTTGCAGCAACAGAGTAACATGGCCGACTCCTCTGGACTTATTCCCTGAGAGTAGCAGTCTACACTTCCTTTTATCCGTTCTAACCCGAATGCTCAGCAATTTCATGGAGTGCCCACAAGTTCTTGCATTGTGAGAAAGGGAGAAAAGGACCTCTTTCTCGACCTGCTGTATCCCATGCATAATCTTATAGACCTCGATCGTGTCACCCCTCAGCCGTCGTTTCTCCAAGCTAAAGAGCCCCAAGTGATTTAGCCTTTCTTCATACGGAAAGTGTTTCAACCCTTTTATCATTCTAGTTGCCCTTTTCTGCACTTTCCCTAATGCTATAATATCCTTTTTGAGATGTGGTGACGAACTGCACACAGTACTCCAAACGAGGTTGCACCATCGATTTATACCATTATGATACTGGCTGGTTTGTTTTCATTATGATACTGGCTGATTTGGTAGTCTCCCCCAAGTCTTGAGGGCCGATCCTGCTTAGCTTCCAAGATCTGATGAGACGGGGGGCTACCCTGCACCATCTAGGTCAGGGCAAAGGACATGCAGAGGTGGTTCGCCATTGCCTGCCTCTGCGTAGCCACCCTGGACCTCCTTGGTGGTTCCCCCCCCTCGAGTGCTAACAAAGGCCAACCCTGCTTAGCTTCTGAGATCTGACGAGATCGGGCTAGCCTGGGCGATCCAGGTCACGACAGAGACAAACAGAGGTGGTCTGCCATGGCCTGCCTCTGCGTAGCAACCCTGGGCTTTCTCAGTGGTCTCCCATCCAAGTCCTAACAGCACCAGCCCTGCTTGGCTTCCGGGATCTGATAAAACCGGGCTAGCCGGGACTATCTAGGTCAGGGCAAGAGACGTTCAGGGGTGGTTTCTTCCCATTGCCTGCCTCTGCATAGCAACCCCTGGACTTCCTTGGTGGTCTCATCCAAGTCTCAACGAGGGCCGATCCTGCCAGTTTGGTGTCGTGGTGAAGTGCCCGGACTCTAGTCTGGGAGAACCGGGTTTGATTCCCCACTCCTCCACTCGCAGCTGCTGGATGACCTTGGGCAAGCCCTAGTTCTGGGCAGGGGTCATTTGGTAGGAAAAGAGGTGCAGGGGCTCATTAGCATAACTCAT
>NW_015165980.1:32318-34576 GCF_001447785.1 Gekko japonicus
CCTCCTCCTCCTCTTCTTCTTCTTTTTTCCTTCTTCTTCTCCACTATGTCTGTGAAGCCTACCATCCCTTTCCATTCCACAGGCATGCATTCCGCAAGAGCTGTCAGGGCCACTCCACCAGTTCCCTGAATTTTGAATGTCATGTTGGGCACAATATCAGACACCATATCAGGCCTCACTAGGGTTACAGAGGAGCTCGTGCTGGCATATCCCCAAACCGATTGGTCTCTCAGCTGCACTGATTCTCTGTGGTGTCCCCGGGGTTCTGCTGGCTCCATGGTGGCAAAGAGGCACTCATGGTTAATCACAGCCCCTTGCTCCTCTTTCACATCCTGGGGTAGCTGGTGATTCTGGAGCAGGTTTGGGTGTCTCTGCTTGTAACTGGGGACGCAGCAAAGAAACAGGACTCCCAGCATGAGTGTAGCAAAGAGATCCGGGCCCTGTGGGACCTGGTGCAATTCCGCAGGGCCTGCAAGATGGAGCTCTTCCGCCAGGCGTACGAGTAGGAGCCGCCACTACCACCATTACCATCACCATTGTTCCTCCAGGTCCAGGCAAGAGACGTTCAGAGGTGGGTTTCCCATGGCCTGCCTCTGCGTAGCAACCCTGGGCTTCCTTGGCGGTCTCCCATCCAAGTACTCACCAGGGCCGACCCTGCTTAGCTTCTGAGATCGGATGAGATCCAGCCCCTGACCGGTTACCAAGAGGAAAAACTGGAAATTTGCCCCTCAGGACAGGAAAAGCCAAGCTACCTACAGTGCTGTTCGAGAAAATCCATGGCAGTAACAGAGGCTATGCCAATATTTTTTTCAGATGCTTAGCCTCAGAGAACAATTTCCCACACCGGGCTGGGGAGAACACACTTGATAGACGAAAGCAGACACTAAAAGGCTGCAAAGTGCCTACTGGGGGGGTTAAAGAGATTAAGACGGATTTCTTTTGCTAATTTTACGGCCAGACTGCAGCTTAGATGCACGGAGCAAATGGCCTGTTGTTTATTGCGCGAGCTGGTGTTTCACACGCTTGCCCAATAGCTGTTCCCAATTAGAATTTCGGCAACAAAAAATACAAGCTCTTAAGTATGATCAATCCCAGGCTTGTAAAATACCAATTTGATCTCCTTTGTTCTCTACACTCGGGGACCCATCTCTGAGCAAAGTGCAAAACCAGCTACTTGAACTTCTCCTTTAAAAAAAACCAAAACTCTGCTTCAGTCATTTCATAGTATGATAGGGCTGGAAGGGGCAACAGAGGACATCTAGTCCAACCCCCTGCTCAATGCAAGATCAGCCTGCAGGATGTTGACAAGCTCGAGCGTGTCCAGAAGAGGGCAACCAGGATGGTGAGAGGGTTGGGATCCAAGTCTTACGAGGAAAGGCTGAAAGAGTTGGGGATGTTTAGCCGGGGAAAGAGAAGGCTTAGAGGGGACATGATTGCAGTCTTCAGATATTTGAAGGGCTGTCATGTAGAAGACGGAGCAGATCTATTCTCTCTTGCTCCGGATTGCAAGACGAAATCTAATGGGTGGTAATTACAAGGGAGTCGTTACCAGCTAAATATCAGGAAAAACGTCTGAACTGTAAGAGTGGTTGAGCAGTGGAACAGTCTGCCTCGGGAGATGGTGGAGGCTCCTTCGCTGGACGTTTTCAAGTGGAGGAGGCTGGACGACCATCTTTTGAGAATGTTCTAGGGCTATCTTTCGGCTCTGCTCCTGCAGAGTGCAGGGGGTTGGACTAGATGACCTGCAAGGTCCCTTCCAACTCTAACATTCTATGATTCTATGATCCCTGACAAGTGGTCGTCCAGCCATTGCTTGAAGGCCGTCAGTAAGGGGGGGCTCACCACCTCCCGAAGCAGCCCATTACGCTCCAGAACTACTTTTAACATAAAATTCCAAATATCCAGCCGGTACCTTCCCGCCCTTAATTTTAACCCCTTCTTGCGAGTCCTCTCCTCTGCTGCCAACCGGAATAGCTCCCTGCCCTCCTCTGAGTGACACAGCCCTTCCACAGACTGAATAGAGCACCCATGTCCCCCCTCAACCTCCTCTTCTCCAGACTGAATTTCACCAAAACTTTCCTCATAGGGCCCTTGGTCTCCAGGTCCCTGATCATCTTCATCTCTGGGAAGAAGGGAGAAACAGAATTTCTATCTACTTTGGAAATTGCTTCTTATGCTGTCTCTCCTCCACCCCGTATTTTCTCCACTGGGTGAAGAAGAAGAAGAAGAAGAAGAGGAGGAGGAGGAGGAGGAGGAGG
>NW_015165980.1:34916-35924 GCF_001447785.1 Gekko japonicus
AAGAAGAAGAAGAAGAAGAAGAAGAAGAAGAAGAAGAAGAAGAAGAAGAAGAGGAGGAGGAGGAGGAGGAGGAGGAGGAGGAGATTGGATTTATATCCCGCCCTTCACTACCCAAAGGTCTGTCTGCTTTCTCTACCCCATGCATCATTTGAGAAACCGCTATCAGGTCTCCCCTGAGCTGTCTTTTTTTTTACCTAGATTAAAACATCCCAGATGCTTCAGCCTTCTGTCAGCAAAAAGGCGCTCCAACCCCGTAATCAGCTAGATCACCCTCTTCTCCGAATCTCCTGCTTTCTGATGTCTTTTTTGAGACTCTGCGCCCAGAACTGCACACAGGATCCCCAAGGAGGGCTCACAATAAAGATCTTTAACACCCACAGCATTATAATGTTCACTGCTTTCAATCCCTTTCCTAATATTCCCTAACATAGAATCTGCCTTTTAAAGCACCGCTGCTCACTGAATTAATCTTTTCATCCAGCTATCCACGGCAACCCCAAGATGAGAAGAAGAGCCCTGCTAGATCAGACCAGGGAGGGTCCCTCTAGTCCAGCCTCCCGTCTCACACAGGGGCCAGCCAGTTCCCCTGGAGGGCCAGCAACAGGGCAGAGAGGCCGAGGCCTTCCCCTGATAGGAACCTCAGAGGAGCCCTGCTGGGTTAGACCAGGGAGGGTCCATCCAGTCCAGCCTCCTGCCTCACACAGGGGCCAGCCAGTTCCCCTGGAGGGCCAACAACAGGGCAGAGAGGCCGAGGCCTTCCCCTGAGAAGAACCTCAGAAGATCCCTGCTGGGTCAGACCAGTGAGGGTCCATCCAGTCCAGCCTCCTGTCTCACACAGTGGCAAACCAGTTCCTCTGGAGGGCCAACATCAGGGTAGAGGGGCTGAGGCCTTCCCCTGATAGGAACCTCAGAAGAGCCCTGCTGGGTCAGACCAGTGAGGGTCCCTCTAGTCCAGCCTCCCGTCTCACACAGGGGCCAGCTAGTTCCTCCGGAGGGCCAACAACAGGG
>NW_015165980.1:36384-43300 GCF_001447785.1 Gekko japonicus
GTCTCACACAGGGGCCAGCCAGTTCCTCTGGAGGGCCAACAGCAGGGCAGAGAGGCCGAGGCCTTCCCCTGATAAGAACCTCAGAAGAGCCCTGCTGGGTCAGACCAGGGAGGGTCCATCCAGTCCAGCCTCCTGTCTCACACAGGGGCCAGCCAGTTCCTCTGGAGGGACAACAGCAGGGCAGGGAGGCCGAGGCCTTCCCCTGATAAGAACCTCAGAAGAGCCCTGCTGGGTCAGACCAGGGAGGGTCCATCCAGTCCAGCCTCCTGTCTCACACAGGGGCCAGCCAGTTCCTCTGGAGGGACAACAGCAGGGCAGGGAGGCCGAGGCCTTCCCCTGATAAGAACCTCAGAAGAGCCCTGCTGGGTCAGACCAGGGAGGGTCCATCCAGTCCAGCCTCCTGTCTCACACAGGGGCCAGCCAGTTCCTCTGGAGGGCCAACAACAGGGCAGAGAGGCCGAGGCCTTTCCCTGTTGCTTCCTTGCTCTGAGATTCATAGAATTAGTGCCTCTGAATGTGGAGGTTCCTCTCAGCCACCATGGCTAGCAGCCATTGATAGACTTGTCCTCCAAGGATCTGTGTGCAGAAAGGACCCACACTGCTCTCAGAGTCCGCCTGCCTCTGGGAAACGGAGCGTGGCCATCCATCAACTGGGCCCCTGCCGTTCTCTCCCGCGGAAAGGGCAAACTGGCGGCCAGGGATGATGGATCGCCCCGTGACGGGTCCTGCCGAGCTCAGATAGCAGCAGGCAGACCGGTACAGGGTCACAACTTGCAGAGGCCGGTTTCCAGGGCAACCGGCTCCCAGAAAGAGAGAGGAAAGGGAGGGTCCAGGAGGGAGGGAGGGAGAGCTCCTCTCTAGGTCCCCAAATCTCTGGCTCTGCCCTGCAGGGCCTGCCCCTTGTACCACCGACACCTGATTGCTGCCACGTGGGGAGGTTTTGCTGGTGGATGGGAAGGAGAAGGATGGCTGGAGTCCAGAGCCCGAAGCGATGGAAGGAGAGATTATTCACCCAGTTCCTCATCAGAGCGTCTGCGGGACGGGCACTTGTAGCCAAACTCCGCTGCTTCCTCCTCCTGCATCCTTGAAAACAGTGAGGTTGAACTGTGTTTCATCCCTGACCTGGATGGCCTAGGCTACCCCAATCTCATCAGACACCTCTTGGAAGCTAAGCAGGGCCAGCCATGGTCAGTCCTTGGAGGGGAGACCACCAAGGAAGTCCAGGGTTGCTACGCAGAGGCAGGCAATGGCCGACCACCTCTGAATGTCTTTTGCCCTGACCTGGATGGCGCAGGCTGCCCAATTTCATGAGATCTTTGCTTAGTACTTGGATGGGTCGGCTTTGCTTAGTACTTGGATGGGAGACCGGCAAAGATGTCCAGGGTTGCTACGCAGAGGCCGGCAAGGGCCAACCACCTCTGTATGTCTTTGGCCCTGTCCTGGATGGCCCAGGCTGGCCTTGATCTCATCAGATCTCAGAAGCTAAGCAGGGTCAGTCCTGGTTAGTACTTGGATGGGAGACCACCAACGAAGGCCAGGGGTTGCTATGCAGAGGCAGGCAATGGCAGACCACCTCTGTATGCCTTTTGCCCTGACCTGGATGGCCCAGGCGGGCCCAATTTCATGCGATCTCGGAAGCTAAGCAGGGTCGGCCCTGGTTAGTCCTTGGATGGGAGACCACCAAGGCAGTCCAGGGTTGCTACGCAGAGGCAGGCAAGGGCAAACCACCTCTGTATTTCTCTTGCCCTGACCTGGATGGCCCAGGCTGGCCCAGTCTCTTCAAATTTTGGAAGCTAAGCAGGGGACTGAAATTGTCAGGGGTGACCATGTGGCTCTTTCACACATACTGTGCGGCTCCCGGCAGGGCAGCTGGGGAAGTGAAAGGGAGGCATGCTTTTTCTCCCTCCCTCCCATCTATTTGCTCTCTCTCCCTCTCTCTCTTCTTCTCTCTCTTTCCACCTCTTTCCATCTCTCTCTTTCTCTCTCTCTCTCCTCCTCTCTTTCCACCTCTTTCGTTCTTTCTTTCCATCTCTCTCTTTCTCTCTCTCTCTCCTCCTCTCTTTCCACCTCTTTCGTTCTTTCTTTCCATCTCTCTCTTTCTCTCTCTCTCTCCTCCTCTCTTTCCACCTCTTTCGTTCTTTCTTTCCATCTCTCTCTTTCTCTCTCTCTCTCCTCCTCTCTTTCCACCTCTTTCGTTCTTTCTTTCCATCTCTCTCTTTCTCTCTCTCTCTCCTCCTCTCTTTCCACCTCTTTCGTTCTTTCTTTCCATCTCTCTCTTTCTCTCTCTCTCTCCTCCTCTCTTTCCACCTCTTTCGTTCTTTCTTTCCATCTCTCTCTTTCTCTCTCTCTCTCCTCCTCTCTTTCCACCTCTTTCGTTCTTTCTTTCCATCTCTCTCTTTCTCTCTCTCTCTCCTCCTCTCTTTCCACCTCTTTCGTTCTTTCTTTCCATCTCTCTCTTTCTCTCTCTCTCTCCTCCTCTCTTTCCACCTCTTTCGTTCTTTCTTTCCATCTCTCTCTTTCTCTCTCTCTCTCCTCCTCTCTTTCCACCTCTTTCGTTCTTTCTTTCCATCTCTCTCTTTCTCTCTCTCTCTCCTCCTCTCTTTCCACCTCTTTCGTTCTTTCTTTCCATCTCTCTCTTTCTCTCGCTCTCTTAGATAAATAAATATCATTGGCAAACAAATGAATATCATTGGACAAATAAATATCATTATCACTATCTGCTTTTACCCATTTTGTTTTTATTATTGGTCAGTCTCATTTAATGTTAATGAAAAAGCAGATTTGCATATTTTAAAATAAAAATGTGTGATATTTGTTCCAGTCTTGCGGCTCTCAAACATTGGATGTTTGGTTGTGGTGGTTAAGCGCGTGGCCTCTAATCTGGGAGAAGCGGGTCTGATCCCCCACTCCTCCACTCGCACCTGCTGGGTGACCTTGGGCAAGCCATTGTTCTGATAAGAGCTGTTCTTGAAGAAAGAGCCGTTTCTGCCATCTCTCAGCCCCACTTGCCTCACAGGGGGTGTCTGTTGTGGGGAGGGGAAGGGAAAGGAGTTTGTAAGCCGCTCTGAGACTCCTTCGGGTAGTGAAGGGCAGGGGGTATAAATCCAACCTCTTCTCTTCTTCTTCTTCTTAGCCACTTTGAGACTCCTTGGTGGTGGAAAGTGCCGTCCAGTCACAGCTGACTCATGGCAAACCCTGTAGGGTTTTCAAGGCGAGAGATGTCCATGTCATAAGTATGGTACTCCTTGGAGGTCTGCCATCCAAATACTAGCCAGGGCCGACCCTGCTTAGCTTCCAAGATCTGATGAGATCAAGCCAGTTTGGCGTAGTGGTCAGGAGCACAGACTCTAATCTGGGAGAACTGGGTTTGATTCCCCACTCCTCCACATGGGGAATTCCTGGAGATTTTGGGGGAGGAGGTGAGGGAGGGGGAGGGAGCTCCGCAGAGCCGGCATCTCGCCCCAAAAGAGATTATAGCATTGGGGGGAAAGGTGCAGGAAAGGGGCGACCAGAATGAGAAAGGGGGTGGAACACCTTGCCCATGAAGAAGGGTGAAAAGTACGCAGACGGACGAGTGATTTCAGCTTAGTCTATGTTTATTCTACGTGGCTCTTGCGTTAAGCAAGTCTGGCCACCCCTGGATTAAGTCTCCCAGGCTTCCTGCTAAGGCTGCCATCTCCAGGATGGGGAATTCCTGGAGATTTTGGGGGTGGAGGTGAGGGAGGGGGAGGGAGCTCCGCAGAGCCGGCATCTCGCCCCAAAAGAGATTATAGCATTGGGGGGAAAGGTGCAGGAAAGGGGCGACCAGAATGAGAAAGGGGGTGGAACACCTTGCCCATGAAGAAGGGTGAAAAGTACGCAGACGGACGAGTGATTTCAGCTTAGCGTACTTTATTAGATCAGGAACAAGACGAGAGTAACCAGCTCGCAGGCTGGTTTATATGTGCAACAACCCCGTACCCAAAACACACCCACACACAAGTGATTGGCTATTTACAATGGCCGAGAGTTCCACAGGCTCTCGGCTGGGAGCCTAGCCTGCCGATAGGTGCCGGCTAGGATCCGCTTGTCCCATTGTTACTGAGAGCGAAGCTCGGCCGCTTCGCATGACAGCGTGGTGAAATGGCCACGCACGCGGTCTGAGATGGATACATGACAAAGGGTTAAAGAAGTCAGAGCTCTTTAGCTTGGAGAAAGGACATGGCAGAGGTTGGCAAAACTTTGCATGGGATAGCGGCAGTGTTCTCTCTAAGCTGAGTTAATGTGAGCTAGCTCACAGTTTTTTAGCCTCCGGCTCACACATTTTTGTCTCAGCTCAGGAAGGGATGGGCTCCAGAGCAAACTAATTTATGCAGCAGCCAAATCGCTTGCTCACAACTTTAATGCCGGTAGCTCACAAAGTAGAATTTTTGCTCACAAGACTCCACAGCTTAGAGGGAACATTGGTAGCGGAGGCAGAGAATGGAGGACTTTCCTCCCTTTCTCACAAGACAAGAACTCCTCGTGAAGTTGAGGGGCAGTAAGCTTAGAAGAGAGCAAAGGAAGTCCTCGTTCACCCAAAGAGTCATTAACTTGTGGAATTCCCTGCCACAGGAAATGGTGGCGGCTGCAAGCACGGACCGCTTCAAGAGGGAATTGGATGAACATCTGGAGCAGAGGTCCACGAGTGGCTCTTAGCCACGAGGTCTATATGGAACATGGAGCTGCGGTGGCTCAAGTGGTTAAGACGCTGAACTGCAGGCTGTGGAAGGTCAGTAGTTCATCAGTTCAAGACCCGAGTGTGCTGCATGATGGAGTGAGCTCCCGTCTCTAGTTCCAGCTCCTGCCAACCGAGCAGTTCGAAAGGAAGAAATTGCAAGTGGATAAATAGGTACCACTTCGGTGGGAAGGTAACAGCGTTCCGTGCGCCTTGGTGTTTAGTCATGCCGGCCACATGACCACGGGAACGTCTTCGGACAGCGCTGGCTCTTCAGCTTTGAAACGGAGATGAGCACTGCAACCCTAGAGTCGGATTCGACTGGCTTTCGAGCAAGGGAACCTTTACCTTTTATCTAGATGGAACACTCTGTTTGGGACAATGATGCTCTGTCTTCTTGGTGCTTGGGGAAGGCCACAGTGGGAGGGCTTCTGGAGTTCTGGCCTCGCTGGTGGGCCTCCTGATAGCCCCTGGGTTTGAGCCACTGTGTGGCACAGAGTGTTGGACTGGATGGGCCATTGGCCTATCCACCACGGCTTCTCTCATGTTCTTATGTCTGGGGCAGTGATGTTCTGTATTCTTGGTGCTTGGGGAAGGCCACAGTGGGAGGGCTTCTGGAGTTCTGGCCCCGCTGGTGGGCCTCCTGATGGCCCCTGGGTTTTGGCCACTGTGTGGCACAGAGTGTTGGACTGGATGGGCTATTGGCCTGATCCAACATTGGCTTCTCTTACGTTCTTATGTTCATCTTCAAGGCATTTCCTTGGGAGGAAAGCAATGGCGAACCTAAACAGCATGATAAAAAGTAGAGACATCACCCTGCCAACAAAAGTCCACATGGTCAAAGCAATGGTATTCCCAGTAGTCATGTATGGCTGCGAGAGTTGGACTATAAGGAAGGCCGAGCGCCGAAGAATAGATTCTTTTGAACTATGGTGCTGGAGAAGACTCTTGAGAGTCCCTTGGACTGCAAGATCAAATCAGTCAATCCTAAAAGAAATCAACCCTGACTGTTCCCTGGAAGGCCAGATAATGAAACTGAAGCTCAAATACTTTGGCCACCCAATGAGAAGGGAGCCCTCACTGGAGAAGACCCTGATGCTGGGAAAGATTGAAGTTCAAAGAAGACGGGGACGGCAAAGGACGAGATGGTTAGACAGTGTCATGGATGCAACGAACATGAAGTTGAGCAAACTTCAGAGGACGGCGGAAGACCGGAAGGCCTGGCGTGATCTGGTCCATGGGGTCGCGAAGAGTCGGACTCGACTGTGCGACTGAACAACAACAACAAATAGATGGAGAATCAAAGAATGTTAAGAGTTGGAAGGGTCCTTGCAGGTCACTCGTCCGACCCCCTGCACTCTGCAGGAGCAGAGCCGAAAGAGAGCCCTACGACAACAGAATTTGGGCCAGATACAGTCTCTCTGTTCTGCTCAAACCGACCTGCTTTGCTAGCACAAGGAGTCATTTGGCAACGGCTGCCAACCTCAGGGCAGGAAATTCCTGGAGATGTGAGGGTGGAGCCTCAGATTTCAAGAATGGAGGGACCTCAGTGGAATATACTGCCCAAGCGGCCGTGCTCCAAAGTTTGTCCAGGGCAACGATCCGCAGGAGGTGGTCTCCCGCTCTCACCTGGAGGCTGGACACCTGCCATTTCTAAGGCAGACTGAGGACAAGTCCTTAAAAAAAGAATACCCTGCTCGTTCAGGCCGTCGCCTCCCTTTCGCATTCACATTGCAATGTGTTGGGTGTTACAAGTCAAAACACTCCAGTATTTACAGGGTTCACGATGTTTGCTAAGTCACATGTTTGTTTGTAACCAATCTGTTTAGACAAGAGAATGCCCGGGAACTTTGTGTCAGCTAAGCTGCCATGAGTGTGGTGTGTGTTTCCCTTTCATGTGCATTCTTTTCCTTGCGCTTAATTGCCTCTTCGCTGCAACGCGGATCTCTCAAGGCCACTGGAGGAGTTGCTGTGTCTCGGCACAGAAAGAGTCGTGGGAAGCTTACCTGTTTTGCTTTTGCAGCCGTTAGTTCTCAGCCTACTGCCCGTGCGCGGGAACCCATGTAATTGGGTACTCTGTGGGGGGGGTGTATACGAATGCCCTATAACCTATTATGCGCATAGATCGCCCACCATTCCTAACAGTGTTCATGTTAATGCACCTATGGCTTTTCAATAAAAGTAAAACCTTCCTGGAAGCGTGTACTTCGTCATTTGGCT